>NC_142880.1:28047651-28350681 GCF_051225735.1 Oryctolagus cuniculus | reverse complement strand
AATAGCCCTAGGATCTTATCATGAGTTGCCAAGGCTATGGAAACCTTTCAAGTTCACCAACTCCGATCTTATTTAGACAAGGTCATAGTCAAAGTGGAAGTTCTCTCCTCCCTTCAGAGAAAGGTACCTCCTTCTTTGACAGCCAGTTCTTTCTTCTGGGATCTAACTTGCAGAGATCTTTTGATGGATCCTTAGAGGCTGTGATGGGTGTGGCCAGAGAGCTCTGGTTCTACAGGGTTAAGGGTGTGCCAAAGGTGATTCACCCTGATTGTTCTCTTGCTCGCTCTCGCTCTCGCTCTCTTGCTCTCTCTCTCTCTCTCTCTCTCTTTTTTTTTTTTTTTTTTGACTCAGTTGAGAAGTAATTCCACACAGCTGAGTTGAATTGAGAGTAGTTGATGTATGAAATCTGGCCCCTGTGGGTATTCATTTGCTTACCAGAGTCAGGTTTTTCTGCTTGGCTAATGAGGGACACTTGCTTTACATATGCAAAATGGCGCGCACTGCTTTACTTACTTAAAGGGTGCGTGCCCTTTGTCTTGCTCCAATTTGTAAGGTGAGTGGAGAGAGAGGCTAAATGTCCGTGCTGGTTCCCCTTATTTATTCGATTGTTTTTCTCTCCTCCAGCCAGCCTGGTGAACTTTCCCCAATGGGGTTTCAGGCCTCATTCTCTGCAGGCTCTTTCTGTTTCGGGTTGCCGAGAGATTTTTGTCTCACCTCCCTTTCCAGCGCTGGCGTGCAGACTCTGCAGCTCCGGCGGGTCTGGCTGCTCTGGCGGGTCCGGCGGCCCTGGCGGCCCTGGAGGCCCTGGTGGCCCTGGCGGCTCTGGCCGCCCCGGCAGCTCCTGTGGCTCGGCTTCCACGCAGTGGGTGACCTTGCTCTCCTTGTAGGTCCTCCGAAACACAGCCACTAGATCCGGAAGAGTTTCCTCTACAATTTTTCCCTGATCCTTTTCCTGAGGCTACCGTAACTCAACTTTTATTAAACTATCTTTCCCCAGACTATTGGTGCATGCCCTCACTATTCCACCATCTTTGGAGAGATCTTTCATTTAGGTGTTTTTTTTTTTTTTTTTTTTTTTTTTTTGCCAGTTTCTTGGCTTTCCATGCCTAAAATACTCTCATGGGCTCTTCAGCCAATCTGAATGCCTTAAGGGCTGATTCTGGGGCCAGAGTGCTGTTTAGGACATCTGCCATTCTATGAGTCTCCTGTGTATCCCGCTTCCCATGTTGAATCGATCTCTCCATTTTTATTCTATCAGTTAGTATTAGCAGACACTAGTCTTGTTTATGTGATCCCTTTGACTCTTAGACCTATCAGTGTGATCAATTGTGAACTGAAGTTGATCACTTGGACTAGTGAGATGACATTGGTACATGCCACCTTGATGGGATTGAATTGGAATCCCCTGGCACATTTCTAACTCTACCATTTGGGGCAAGTCCGATTGAGCATGTCCCAAATTGTACATCTCCTCCCTCTCTTATTCCCATTCTTATATTTAACAGAGATCACTTTTCAGTTAAATTTAAATACCTAGGAATAATTGTAGGTTAATTACAGAGTTCAACCAATAGTATTAAGTAGAGCAAAAAAAATACTAAAAGGGATAAAGTATTAAGTTCTACATCAACAGTCAGGACAAGGGCTGATCAAGTCACTGTTTCTCATAGTGTCCATTACTGTGCAATATGCAAAGTTTGAAGCATTTTTGATAGGGTTTTGTTTAAAATAATCATAAATGAGATGATTTTCTTTTTTTTTAAACAAGCACATGACATAGATGGAGCTATTATTCTTTTTTTTTTTCTAGGCAGAATGGACAGTGAGAGAGAGAGAGAGACAGAGAAAGATCTTCCTTTTCCGTTGGTTCACCCCCCAATGGCGGCTACAGCCAGCGCACTGCGCTGATCCGAAGCCAGGAGCCAGGTGCTTCTCCTGGTCTCCCATGCGGGTGCAGGGCCCAAAGACTTGGGCCATCCTCCACTGCACTCCCAGGCCACAACAGAAAGCTGGCCTGGAAGAGGAGCAACCGGGACAGAATCCGGCACCTCAACTGGGACTAGAACCTGGGGTGCCGGCCCTGCAGGCAGAGGATTAGCCTAGTGAGCTGCGGCACCGGCGCTATTATTCTTTTTTTTAAGATTCATTTATATTTGAGGCCAGTGCCATGGCACAACTGGTTAAAGCCCTGGCCTGAAGTGCCAACATCCCATATGGGCACCTGTTCTAGTCCCAGCTGCCCCTCTTCTGATCCAGCTCTCTGCTATGACCTGGGAAAGTAGAGAAGGTGGTCCAAGTCCTTGGGCCCCTGCACCCTTGTGGGAGATCTGGAAGAAGCTGTTAGCTCCTGGTTTCAGATTGGCGCACCTCTGGCTGTTGCAGCCATCTGGGGAGTGAACCAGTGGATGGAAGATATCTCTATTTCTTTCTCTCTCTGTAACTCTTTCAAATAAACAAAATAAATCTTAAAAAAAAAATTTATTATATGAAAGTGTTACAGATAGAGAGGCAAAGGCAGAGAAAGAGCCAGAGGCCGAGAGAGAGAGAGAGAAAGTGAAAGAGAGAAAGGTCTTTCATCTACTGGTTCACACCTCAAATGGCCGCAACGGCTGGAGCTGGGCCAATCTGAAGTCAGGAGACAGGAGCATCTTCCAAGTCTCCCATGTGAGTACAGGGCCCCAAGCACTTGGCCCATCTTCCACTGCTTTCCCAGGTGCATTAGCAGGGAACTGGATTGGTAGTGGAGCAGCCAGGACTTGAATAGGCACCCAGGCAGTGATTTCAACCGCTACCCCACAAAGCAGGCCCCATAGACAATGATTTTCCTTCCACTGATTTAATCATTTCTCTCTAACATGTATCATGTTTTATCATGTGAATACTTTTTTGTGGAGAAACCACATCTGTGATGCTTTTCACTGACACCTCCCCTTGTTTCTGTAACAGAGATTTAAACAATCTGGAGGATGAATAAGGGAATCAGCTTTGGCTTTTTTTTTTTAACCTCAAACAGTCCAGGAACCAAGCGTCTGGACTCCTTGCTCTGTACATTGCAAAATGAATACCTGATTGCTTCCCCATTGACTCACTTGGCATTGGACAAGAAAACCAAGTTTTATTTTGGGCTGCTATAATGCTCTCATCAGCTGTGAGACTTGAGCTTCTCCCCTCTTTCTCCACATCCTGGGAAACTAGTGAGGCCAGATCTGTATCACTAAACTCTGATCACATCTTGCAGCATCTTAATTCCTCATGAGGCTGCACAGAAAAATGAACATTTAGCAGGGAAATCCTTCAAGCTTTAGGAAAAGTGTCATAGCTTCCAGCCATCTCAAATGTACTTATAATGTATCTGCTGAGACACTTCACTATCCTTTTAAATATCTAAGAAACACTCTCTAGTTGGTTATTTTGATCCTTTTAAAGAACGGCACCAGAACAAGGCATGACACTCCAGTAATGTACACTGGGAATCGAGCTGCACGAGAATAAACCTCCCTTGGTCTGAAGTTTCTCTGGATACTGCTAGATGCATAGTTTAATGTGATGGGATCTTCCTAGCATCATCATTCTATTCCAGGTTCACGCTAAGACTGGAATTTCTAAAACTTTGTGACCTGCTTGCCTGCCACCTTCTCTCTTTCCTATCTCCCCACTCCCTTTCCTCCTCCTTTCATTGAACTTTTATTTTTTTTCTTTCTGCCTTCAGTTTTCCTTCTTCCATCCATTCTTTCCTACCTTGGAGCCTTCCTTCCTGTCTGGACTAAGTTTAGATTTTTGTTTCCCAGACTTTTTATCTAATTTCAAGTCTTATCATTTCTTTTCAACTCTTAGGCTGTAAGTAATTGTAAAACAAATAAATCAAACAGGCTTGGATAAGTCAGGCTAAAGCGTTCATTGCACAGGTGATGTGCTGTAAGAGGTTTTCCCCAGAACCTTTGCAAATGGATGGGGTGCTGCGCCTGACCTTACAAAGCTGTGAATCCATACTTTCCCCCACTTCCTAAAATTGCTCCCAGATCCCAGTTCTTCCCACATTTTTTAATTTTTCATTTATTCACATACAATTCAGATATAAATTTTGGGAAACTAACAGTAATTGCATATCTGCAAATACCTGGCTTTTCCTTCATACTATCGAGTATTTGTATTTATCAACAGTTTTCTTTTCCCTTTCTTTAGTTTCCACTCACTGAAAGGCTTTGTGTCTTTTCTTTATTTTGAGTGTGTAGAATGTAAAATCAGGTATCTAGAGATGTACCATTTTCTTTTATACTTCTCCATATTATATAAATATTTCAATCTAAAATGTTTGTATTTTGTCTGTTCTAAGACAATGAATTCTATTTATTGCCAAAATATCCTTTTCACTTTGTATTTTTGAATATCAAAACAATCATTGTGTTATTTATGCTTCCATCCTTTAACACAAACACAGACACGTTAGAGTGCAACTATAGTGTTTATCTATTTGGTCTGTGTTCATTAATATTTCTTTAATGTCATATCATAGATTTTTCTGGAATTCATTTTGAAACTGCTATGAAGAGAATTCAAAAATTCTTATAAAATGTATATTATAAGAAACGATATGTCAATTTGAAAAAAATTCTCTAAAATAAATTCATCTTTTAATTCCATTTTCCATTGACTTTCTAAAAATATCCTCATCCTTTTAATTTCCAAGATATGAGTCTTATTCTTATACATTTTATCTTGGAATTCTTTTCTTTTTCTCATTATACATTACGCTTTTTATATTCTCATTTAAACATCATTTAAACATCTATCCTTAAAGTTATCTCACTTCATCAAGGGCCAAAAGGTTTCTTCCTTTTTTTTTTTTTTTTTTTTCAGTCTTCTATCTTCTTGATATGTGTTTCTCTCATTCATGTGTGATGATTCTTGCTGGAGCATTACAAATATCAGATCCTACCAGAGTACACTGAAGAATTGTGTTGATTTTTCTAGGTGGCTTGTATATATTTTGTTGGCCATTTTTCACATGTTCAGGTTTGTTTCCTACTTGTCTACTCTTGGGATTGGGAAATCAACCATGAGGCTGGTTGGAATGGGAGTGAAGGGGGAAGTGCTGATCTTGTGGACTGCTGAGTTTCCTCACATTTCTGTTCAGAAATGAAGCCAACTCAAGAAACAGAAAACCTAGAAAACAGCAACAACCAAAGGACATTAAGTTGATGTATAAAAATCCATACACTGTGGAAATCTTTACTTAATATATGCTAAACTGATCTTCTGTATATAAAGAGAATTGAAAATGAATCTTGATGTGAATGGAAGGGGAGAGGGAGCGGGAAATGGGAGGGTTGTGGGTGGGAGGGAAGTTATGGGGGGGGGAAGCCATTGTAATCCATAAGCTGTACTTTGGAAATTTATATATATTAAATAAAAGAAAAAAACCCATACACTGTGGTGTTTACTGTATGACAATGCAGCTCTGTAGATAACCAAGGAAGAGATCATTAGGGTTAGCCTACACAGTGCATGCTACAGGCTGTCATGGCGCTGTGGCTCAGCAGGTTAAGCCACTGCCTGCAGCACCAGCATATCATATGAGTGCTAGTTCACATCCTGGCTGCTCCACTTCGGATCCAGCTCAAGGCTAATGCTCCTTGAAAAGAAGCTGAAGATGACGCGGGTTCTTGTGTCCATGCATTCACATGGGATACCTGGATGTAGTTCGGGTCCTAACTTTGCCATGGCCCAGCCCCAGCCATTGGGTGCATTTGGGGAATGAACCCGTGGATGGAAGATCTGCCTCTCCATCCCTCTATAGCTCAGCCTTTCAAATAAACAAATCTTTTTTAAAAAGAAAAACAGGAAAGTAGATTCATAAGAATATTTAAATTTAAAAATTAAATATTTCATATTTAATTATTAAATTTATTTAATATTTGGTTTAATTTATTAGATTTATTAATTCATTAATTAATAAATTAAATTTAATAATACATTAATTAATAAATTAAATTTATTAATATTTAATATTTAATTTATTATTATTCATAAGAATATTTAAATTTAAAAAATTAAAAAATAACTGAGTGCAAAACATATTTGAAATCTACATTTTAATGACATGTGTCTTCCATTAACTTGCTGAAGAGCCTCATAAATGAATAAACAATAAAAGGTTTAAAATAGATCCTCAACACAATATGCGCAGTAAAATTTAAGAAAATAGAAAAGACATAAAATTAATTCATTTACATAAATGAATCATACATACACACAAAAATCCCACCACATATTTTTGTAAGACATAGATTCAAACATAAATTTACAAAACCTCTGGAAGCAGAGAAGAGTCAGAAACGGAAATGATCATCAAAGCAAAACAATCATGGATGCAGAAATTATACGTAAGTGATGACAAGAGGTAGACCCTACAAAACAAGATGGTACAGTCGAGGGTGAGCTGGAAGTGTGTCTCACTCTCTGCAACCTTGCCTTCAATTTTCAGAAAACAGTGGGAGGGGGAGCTATGCTGCTCACCAGGAGGCTCCCAAAATCCAGAAGCGGAAGGGATTCGTCCTGGATGATGAGCATCCACCTGAGAGTCTTGATCTCTGCCCCCAGGCCCAGCACTACAGTGGGGTGGCTCCACCAGTTTGTGGTGAGGGGATCGCTCTGGTGTGATGCACGTGTGTATTAGGTTGCCTGCTTGCCTGCATGCGTGTTTATTGGTTTCAATATCTAAGTACTGAGAAGCCAGTTGATTTTTCCTGCAGATAAGAGTTTGCAGATTCTGCTGAACAATTAGTTACTGCCACATTTTGCAACTTTTTTCTTATTTTCTTGCCATTGGTGCTGCTGAATCCCAGGCCAGAATATCTAGAATATTCCACAGCAGCTCCTTTATTTTCTCTTTCCTCCGGGAACTTTCTCAAATTGACATTCCATGCTGCTAAAAATGGTTGGCCCTCAGTAACCACCACTATATTCTCAAATCACCCATATACCAACTGTTCTCTCATTTATATTTGGGATTATTCATGGGTAGTACTTGGATTTCAATGAAACCTGAAGGAAAGGTGTGGATGAGAGCAGTGAGCTTGTCCTTCTGAACTATGGGGAAGTCAAGCCTTTATTTCTCCTCACTATGTGTGCCTGTTACAATTTATTTGATAGTTAACCTTATACATTATATAATTCCAAAACGCACACTCCTCATTTCGTTTTCCTGATTCCCATCCCCCAAACTCCGGATAAAATTAGCAAAACATTGTATCCTCTGTGCTTTCTCTTAACTGTCTATGCACATGGTGCACCAGGATTAAACCGTGGACTTTGAAATGTCTTATAGAGAGGTCTCTTATCTTAGGGGTAGAAGAATATTTCTTGCTAAACAGATATCGGGTGTCTCACGCAAACGTGGGCACTTGGGTTAATTTGAGGGCTCAGTGTTGATTGTGGTGAAGATGATCAGTCAGTGAATTGCCCTCATTACTTACATCCACCCTACTTGTCCCCTACAGAATCCTAACTCATGCAGCCTCAAATGACTTGCAGAAGAGGTACTCTAGGCGACTCTTAATGCTTCTGGAGAAGAGGTATTTATCACCAAGTATCTGAAGTGAGGTAGGAGGAGCAGTGACCTTGGAATTACTCATCACTACTCCCCTATCTCCTTTACTATCAACTTCAGAATAAAAGAAATATTAGGTCTCTGTGTATAACTCTGTTATGATCCCTCTCTCAGTGGCTCTACACATCCCTAAGGGAAGAGTTAGGAATTTGGAACACATCCTGCTGTAGATTTCCCTGAAATGACAGCCACTCTCTCCCTCTCTTTTCTGCACTGTTCGCCAGATTGGAAGAGAATGTAGATCCCTGAGAAGAATGTGCTGCTAGATGTTTTCTTGGGCATGGGGGATTTTAAAATTGGCAAGATCTGCTGGATGAGGGTGGGAAGCTGGTTGTTTCATCTGTGTGTTCTCTCACACATTTGTGAAAAAAGAAACCTGTACCATTAAATAAAATAAACGTCAGCTTCAACTTTTATGGGTTTTCCTGCCTCCAAGATTATCAGAGGCATTTTTTTTAACAAAATCAACAACAAAAAGACCCTACTTCTCAATGTTGCTTCTCAATGTTCTCCTGTCTATTGATTTTTTTAAAGGAACATTTCCTCATGGTTGAGTATATACGAATGCAAGCGGTCAGTGAGCCTTGCGTTAGTAAATGCTTTTCAACACTTGCTTTCACTTCTCTTAACTTAGGGAGCAGAAGACCCCATCAGAGCTAAATGCAGTCATTTCTCCTTGAATGATACCTTTTGTTCAAGCCTCTGAGTTCCATTTACTCTGTTCTCTGCCAAAGACAGCATTTTTTTTGTACCCCATCCATGGCATACCTTTTTCTTTTTTCTTCTTCACTTATCTTTTTCTTCTTTATGGATTAAATTGGCTGCACATTCTAAGCCAAATGAGTATGCACAGATTGGCAGGCAAGAAATAGACATTTATCTGAAGTGCCGAGCCAGCTGTGAGGGACAGAGCTTCCATTTCATCTTGAGGAAACAAAACAAAACAATAATATTATATTAATCTTCACATGCAATTTGGAAGAGCTTTAAGGATCATTGGAAAATATCGAATAGATTTGTGACACCATCAGAACTACTAGAGTTCTACAGTGGTCCTGATCTACTAAGAGGTAGTATCCAAAAGGAAAATGAAATGAGGTTGTCAGAACCTGAATCAGATAGAAGATAATAAAGATATGAGTCACTGTAGAAAGATTGGGCATGTTCTGTTCTTCCTCAGAAACTTGAAAGGACATTAGAAGAATAAATACACAATGACTAAAAGTAGGTCTTAGCATTAAAGAGAACTTGTTGGAGCAATCTGTTTTACCTACCAAAGTGACTTTAGCTTCTTTCTTTTTGGAGTATTTTTATGGTGGATCTTTACTATAAGAGGAAATATTTCTATTTTAGATATAAAATAAAGACAGGGTAAGAGAGATATAAGCTAAAGGAAATGCAAATAATATGACAGAACTAGGACAAATACATTATCAGAAATAGAAAGCAACTCAACAAAAATTCAGTTGATTCTAGCATAATATTTGCATTTATTTTATGTAAAAATGATGTGGGATAATTACTTACCTCAGGAAGTAGTGCTAACTACTTGATTTTAAACTCCTTCAAACTAAGACTGCCATTTCCAATATTGTGGTTCATGGATGGTTGTTCCAAGACTGTCTTCTGAACATGACTTTTAAATTATGTCTAATGATTGCCTAACTGGTCACCAAAATTTGTAAAGAAGTTGAAGTCTATCTTGGAACCTGAATTATATTTACATATGTTGAAATGTAAATATGTATATATCTGATATACCGGTAAATATGATTCTTTAGTTTTGTGCATCAAATCACAATTCTATTGGATTCATAGAAAAGTTGTGCAGACATCATGTTAGTTTTTGAAAAAATAGCCAGACAACAGAAACATTAGTTGACAAATTCCAGCGTCTTCAGCACCATCACGAATGCTTCCATGCCACTTGCTTAAATCTATGGTCAGCCTGCAGTACTGCACACTTGACTTTCAAAACATCAGTAGGATGAACTCATCACTGTAGTGTCCCTCAACATTTCAAATGCACACTTTCCTTGCTTTCTTCATGAAGCACATTGAGTCAATATATGTTGTGGCCCAGATAACTGCAAAATATAGTCACCACCACTTCTGTTGATGAATAAGACGTTAGCTGTCAGGAGAACACTACATGGACTTGTTGTGTATCTCTGGTTTGTTTAATATTAAAGGGACAGTTACTTTATCCTTTTAAAAATTCATTCAAATCAGTACAGAAAATATTTGTATTATCCTATTCTCCAATCACACTGAATTTAGTAAGTGTTCATAGCACTCTTCAGATTGCTTCTTGACATAATGTTCTAGGAAGCCAATACTAATTGCTCAATACCCGGGATGAAATAAAAACTATTTGACTTAGCTACTACAAACAATGGAAATGACTGGAAGGAGAATGGGGAGGTGAATCATTTTTATTTAATATAAAATTAATAAGTCTGAGCTTATGTATATGACTTGATTTTCCAGCTTCCGCTGTGTCCTCACCCCCAGTCAGTGGAGTGATGGCTTCAACAGTGAACTCTTTGGGCTTCTGCCACTTCGGCAGGGAGTGCTGACCCTGCTGGATGAGAAAGGAAGAAAGTAAGCTGATCAGTGCAAATCCTGCTTCTCTGGCCTCAGCTTCCTCACCAGTTACAATAGGAATCTATATTTGATCTTTAATGATTGGGCGTACGATTCCACCACTCAGTGCCAAGACTGTGTCCTCTGCTGAGCGGGTGAGTTATGAATTAGCCTGCGATTTCTTATTTCGGGGATTTATTATCTGCCACTTGCTTTATTGTTTAGTGGTCTGCGGTTTTGAGACAAACCATTGTGTAGTTTAAACAGCATTGTCCTGATGATCATCTGCTCATGTGTTGATCTGTTTGTGGCAAAATACTTACTGATACCCCATCCTGCTTTCCTGAAAGCAAACTATGCCTGTGGGTGAAATAATATACTTTTAGTGGAAAAGTACTATGATAATTCCTTCAACTATGTTCATCTAAAAGTGGTTCAGTCCACACATAGTTAGAATATAGCTTTGCATTAAAATCACAGAACTGATAAATTCAAGTACTGAATAATGTGACTTTCTTGTTTCTTCCATTTTAATCATAGAAAATAAGCTTTTGTTCTTGAATTCTGATGGTAAAAGGAAGTGGAAAGGATTGTCATTTCATTTTGATGATATATTTCCTGTTATTCAGAGTCCTTCATGGGAAAAATATATATGATATGCTATCAAAGAAAAAGTAAAGCATAAAAATTACACCTGTATAAACATATGTGTGGAAAAAGTCAGAACAAAAATACATCAAATATAAAAGTAGCTGTTAGTGGAGTTAATGTAGGGGAATTGGTCTTTTATCTTTTCCATGAATTTCCAAATTTGCTTTAATTAATATTTTTGATATTTTCCAGAACTACAAAAGTTTAAAGTGAATTATAAATAATGTGTTAATGAACACATTTAAGTGAGAGTTTGAGAGCTTCTAAAAGAAAGAAAAACTGAGCAAGGGAAATAGCTGTAACCTAAGCTCCCGGGTCCCCTCTGTGACACCACAGCACTTTCTGTGACATGAGGGGATTCAAGGAAAGATTCATCGCCAACACACCATGTGTGCACACTTTCTTTAAGGGCTGCTTCAGTTGGGTCCTATTTATTAAGCTTTTTTTTTTTTTTTTTTTTTTCTCTTATCCCTTCTCTAATGTCTACTCTCACACATTGTCTTCTTCCTCTGTGTCCTCACAGCAAACTTTGAATTTTCTCTTAGGTTTTCCAGAGCATTCTACCAACTGTGGCATATTATTTTCTTCTTTATTAGATCATTTGTGAAGGCTGAAGGCTTCTTCCAGCTACTGACCACATTTTATTCATTTTTCCTTATCTCCAGAGTGTTTAATATTCAATTTGTTTCTCAGTACATTTTTGAGAATTCTGACTCTAGTTCGCTCACAGATTTCTCTTTCACAATATTAAAGAGAATGAGGAAACCAGGAAAAATAAAAATTCACATGTGTCACTAGATCCTACATTTTTTGATTAACCATGGAATAGAGTCTTGAAATTCTAGCCACACCCACAGTCTTCTTTCATAGCATAATATTTTTTTTTCTTCTTGAATGGCATAAGTATTGTCCAACCTGTTTGTCTTGCATAGTCCTCTTACTAAAAGGTGTAGTCATTTTCAATGTTGATAAAAATCATAGCAATATAAATGCTAATGAAGTTTTCTCTCAGAAAGTCCTATCAGTAAGTATTGGCACTGAATAGAAAGTTCAGCAATACAAGGGGGACATTCCTGGTTGGTGACCATAGGTTTATTCAGGTTATGAAAATAAGAAGACATTATTACCATGTTCTAAGGCATTACTTGGGTCAATGATAAAACATCTACTTCAAGAAATATGCAGATTCTCATGAAAGCATCACACATGTTTAATCTTAGTTGGGAAGCGATTTTTTTCACACTTCTACTCCTTCCTTAGAAACTATAGTGTTGGAATCAAATACCAAGTGGACAAATGTATCCCAGATATTTAAATATGTGATACTGTGTTTTACAACTGACGTGGGAGCTGAGAGCACTGGGAAAAACTGCAGAACGTCACAGAAAAGTCATCATTTCTTGATCTTGAATTAAATTTTTTAATGATATGATTTTTTTTCTTTTTTTTTTAACTTTTATTTAATGAATATAAATTTCCAAAGTACGGCTTATGGATTACAATGGCTTCCCCCCCCATAACGTCCCTCCCACCCGCAACCCTCCCCTTTCCCATTCCTTCTCCCCTTCCATAATGATATGATTTTTTAATAGCAAGATCAAACACTTTATTATTTGAGCACAATATATACTACTAAAATCAATGCTTTAATTCTGGCCCTTTACAAGTATAGGAAGTATCTCTTATGCTTGTATTTTATTAATTCAATTTATTAAAATATTTATTTCTAGTTGAAAATTCCAGAAAACAACATAAAATTTACCCTAATTTTTTCTTTCTTTTTTAGAAAACAACTCAATCTAATTCCTTTTTTTTTTTTTTTTGAAGATTAACTTTATTTATTTGAGAGGCAGAGTTGCAGACACAGAGTGACAGAGAGAGAGAGGTCTTCCATCCACTGGTTTACTCCCCAAATGGCCACAATGGACAGATATGGGGCAGTTGGAAGCTAGGAGCCAGGAACTTCTTCCAAGTCTCCCATGTTAGGGCTGAGGTCCAAGGACCTGGGCCATCTTCCACTGCTTTCCTGGGCCATCAACAGGGAGCTGGATGGGAAGTAGAGCAGCTGGGACTAGAACAAGTGCCCATATTGGATACCAGCACTGCAGGCAGAGGCTTAACCTATCACATTACAGCATCAGCCTCCTCAATCCAATTCTTCAAATTAGTTTCCTCACAGCCTCTTTGTACTTTTATGTCTCTGATTTTACATTTAGAATTAAAGTTTTGGTATGTAGTGAGGTAATTTTTGGGTAAATACATGCATACATTTATGAGTGCACACATGCAAACACACACAATATGTTTTTGTGTCTGGACATCAGTTCTGCTATCTTTTATTGAAAAGGCTATAATTTCCCCATATGCATCTTTTCCAAAAACCATTTGACAATATGCTTGTATGTAGATAGATAGGTAGATGGCAGGCAGATAGTCCATTATATTCTGATGAGCTTTGTGTCTATCGTTATTACAGTATCACATTTTCTTGGCTACTATGGCTTCAAAAAAAAAAAAAACCTAAAAATGAACAGTTTGATGGATTCTATTCCCTGGCTATTGTGAGTAATGTTTTTATGAACATGGGTGTAGAAATTAATTTTTCAATCCCTGCTTTCAATTCTTTTCTGTATATACCCAGAAGTGGAATTACTGGATCATATTGTAATTATATTATCCATGTTTTGAAAACCTATAATAAGAGATTCTGAAACAGCTGCATCAGTTTACATTTCTACCAACACTTATTTTCTGTTTTATTTTATTTTATTTTATTTTATTTTGCTTTTAGCCTTCTCCAAGGGTATGAAATAGTATCTCATTGTGGTTTTGAGTGCATTTCTTGGGCACCTTTTCATGTACAGTTTGACCATTTATTTTTCTTCTTTGCAGAAATAATTATTCAAGCCCTTTACACATTTTAAATAATCCTTTTAAATGGATGAAGTTATTTATATTCTTGACGTTAAGTCCTTATCAAAGGTACAATTTGCAAATATTTTCTTCCATTTCATAGGTTTTTTTCATTTTGCTGACTGTGTCCTTTGAATGCACAGCAGTTTTTCATTTTGATGTAGTATAAGGTGTGTGTGTGTGTGTTTTTATTTGCAGTCTATACTTTAGGAATCACGTCCAAAAAATCACTTTCAAATTCAGTGTCATGAAGTTTTTTTTCACCTTTTACTGTAAAGATCCTTATGGTTTTAGTTCTTACATTTAAATCTTTGATCCATTTTTACTTAACTTTTGTATGCAGTATACATTATGGATTCCACTTATTTTTGGCATATGGATCCAATTTTACCAATACCATTTGCTTAAAAAGATTATCCATTCCCCATGGAATGGTCTTGGCATCCACAATGAAAATCATTTGACTGTGTATATGAAAGTATATTTATTTCTGGTCTATCATTTATTCTATTGATTTATATCTATCTTTATGTTATCATTACACTGTTTTGACTACTACCATTATACAAGTTTGAAATCAGAAGTTCTGAGACCTCCAACTATTTTATTATTTTTCATGGTTTTCTTTATAAATTGTGCATATTTATGGGATGCTCTGTGATGTTTTGATACATGTATACATTTTGTAATGTCCACAGTAAATACACTTATACTTTGAAGCATCTAACATAATATATAATACAAAATATTATCCTAACTTTTTATTATAAAAAATTTAGTACAGTAACATTGTCTATTGTCAACCTGCTAATGCCCAATAGAACTCTAGAACTTGCTCTTCTCTATTTATTACTTAGTTTTCATCAATCAAATTTTCCATATACCTCCATACTTTCTTCCCTAGCTCCTAGTAATCATCATTACATTTTGCACTTCTGTGAGATCATCTGTTTTCTTTAGATTCCACATATGAGTGAGATCATGTGATATTTGTCTTTCTTTCTCTTCTTGGTTTGTTTCCCTTCACATAATGACCTACAATTCCATACATGCTTTTGTGAATTACAGGATTCCATCCTTATTTATGGTTGTGTAATATTTTAATGTTATATGTGTCTCATTTTCTGTATCCACTAATCAATATTTCCATTTTTTGACTAAGGTGAATAGTGTTGTAATATACATGGGATGAAAAATGACCTTTGAGAGATGAATTTCATTTCTCTGGGCTCGCAGAATGGACAATGCTGGATCAAATGGTAGCTCTAATTTTAGTTATTTGGAGAACGTCTACAACGAATGTATGAATTTACATCCCCATCAACAGTGTGTGAGGGTTTTCTTTCCTTCACATCCTCACCAACTCTTGTTACCTTTTGTCTTTTTCATAAAAAATGATCTTACTCATGGGAGATAATATCTCACTCTGGTTTTGATTTGCATTTTCCTGATTAGTGATGTTGAACATTTTTTATATATACCCATTGTCCACTTGTGTTTTTGTGATAGATGCATATTTAGATGGAGTGCACATTTTTTTTAAAAGAAGACTTTTTTTATTTGAAAGGCAGAGTTACAGAGAGAGACAGAGAGAGAGAGAGAGACGGAGTGAGAGAGATCTTCTATCCTTGATTCACTCCCCAGTTGGCTGTAACAATCGAAACTGGGCCAATCTGAAGCCAAGAGCCAGAAGTTTTTCCAGGCGTCCCACATGGGTGTAAGGATCCAAATACTTGGGCCATCTTCCACTGCTTTACCAGGCACATTATCAGGGAGCTGGATCAACAGTGGAGTGGCCAGGACTCAGTATGGGATGCTGGCATCGCAGGTAGCAGCTTTCCCACTACAACACAATTGTGGCTCCATAGAGCATGTTTAAATTGGATTGTTAGCTTATTGCTATTGAGTTGCTTGCTTTTCTTAAATATACTATTTTTTCCCTTTAAATTATATCTTTATTTTTGCTTTATTTTTTAACTTTTATTTAATAAATATAAATTTCCAAAGTACAGCTTTTGGATTACAGTGACTTTTCCCCCCCATAACTTCCCTCCCACCCGCAACCCTCCCATCTCCCACTCCCTCTCCCATTCCACTCATATCAAGATTCATTTTCAGTTATCTTTATATACAGAAGATCAATTTAGTATATACTAAGTAAAGATTTCAACAATTTGCACCCACAGATACATAAAGTGCAAAATACTGTTTGAGTACTAGTTATAGCATTAATTCACATTGTACAACACATTAAGGACAGAGATCCTACATGGGGAGTAAGTGCACAGTGACTCCTGTTGTTGACTTAACAAATTGACACTCTTGTTTATGGCACCAGAAATAACCCTAGGCTCTTTTTTTAAATTTTTTATTTAGTAAATATAAATTTTCAAAGGACAGTTAATGGATTACAATGGCTCCCCCCCCATAATTTCCCTCCCACTCACACCCCTCCCATCTCCCCCTCCCTCTCCCATTCCATTCATATCAAGATTCATTTACAATTATCTTTATATACAGAAGATTAATTCAGTATATATTAAGTAAAGATTTCATCAGTTTGCACCCACACAGAAACACAAAGTGTAAAATACTGTTTCAGTACTAGTTATAGCATTACTTCACATTGGACAACACACTAAGGACAGATCCCACATGAGAAGTAAGTACACAGTGACTCCTGTTGTTGACTTAACAATTTGACACTCTTGTTTATGGCATCAGTAATCTCCCTAGGCTCAAGTCATGAGTTTCCAAGGCTATGGAAGCCTTTTGAGTTCACCAACTCTGATCATATTTAGACAAGGTCGTAGTCAAAATGGAAGTTCTCTCCTCCCTTCAGAGAAAGGTACCTCCTTCTCTGATGGCCCCATTCTTAAGAAATAGTCTGTTAATATTGTCTCTTATTCTGTAGATTGTATATTTATTCTGTTGACTGTTTCCACTGTTGTGAAAAACTTGTTTAGTTTGATTAGATCCCATTTGTCTATTTTGCTTTTATTTTCTGTGTTGTTGGAGTCTGATCTAGAAAGTCCTTCATTCCAGTGTTCAAAAGTGTTTTCTTTACATTTACTTCTAATAGTTTAAAAGTTCCACATCTGAAATTTAGGTCTTTAATCCATTTTGAATTGATTTCTGTGCATGGTGTGAGACAGAGGTCTAGTTTCATTCTTCTGCATATGACAATCCAATTTCCTCACCACCCTTTGCAGAAAAGGCTATCCTTTCCCCAGCGCATTAGCTTAGCATCTTTGTCAAAGATCAACTGGCTGTAGATTTGTGAATTTACTTTTAGGATCTCTTTCTGTTCCGTTGGCCTGGGGGACTGTTTTTATGACAATATCATGCTGTTGAAACTACTGTAGCTTTGTAAAATATTTTGAAGTCAGATAGTGTAATGCCTCTTGCTTTCTTCTTTTTGTTTAAGATTACTTTGGCTACTTGGGATCTTCGGTGATTCCATATAAATTTCAGTAGATTTTTTTTCTAGTTCTGTGAAAATCTCATTAAGAGTTTTATAGGGATTGGTTGGTCTGAATTTGTAAACTGCTTTGAGTATTTTGTACATTATAATGATACTGATTTTTCCAACCCATGAACATGAGTTGTCATTCCACGTCTTCGGGTCCTCTTTAATTTCTTTCATTAATGATGTATAGTTTTCATTTTAGAGATCATTCATGACTTTAGTGTAATTTATTCCCTGGGATTTTTGAAGCTATTGCATATGGGATTGCTTTCTTGATATCTTTTTCAGATTATTCATTTCTGGTGAATAACAATACTCCTGATACATATACATTCATTTTGACTCCTTCAACTTTGCTGTTTACTCTAACAGTATTTTTATAAAGTTTTTGGAGTTTATATATATATATATATATATATATATATATATATATATATATAAGATCATATCATTGGGCTCTCCCCACCCAGCAGTGTGTCACAAGACTGAGTTTCATGGATCCTTGTTGTTTGTGTAAGGTTGAAGGAGAATGACAAAGGCAGCCCTCTGGCTACCCATGATGTCCCCAGACTGCACACGTGGGTCCCACAGTTACAGGTCCATACAAAGTCATGATAGTGTCTGTCAAACCCGGCAGTAATGCTTGCCATAATGAGTCTGCCCATCTGAAATGCAATACTCCACCTGTTGCCACACAAGTCTAGGGGCTCCATGTGTGAGCCCTGGCTGGGGACAGAGGCCGTTGGGCTTTATCAGGTACCAGGTATCAGCACAGTCAACTGGATTCTGAGTTCAGAGGAGGGTTATAATCTCCCTCCTCTGGCATCTCTGTTGGTGGATGGAGTATGGTTTGCAGAGGCCCCTGGATATGGAAGCTCTGAATATTCACTCCATAGGTGTGAGACAGGGATGTATGTGTGTGGATGGGGGCGGAGGATAAGGAAACAGCCCAGCTAAATTTTTTCCTAGTGGGACAGGCAGTGAGATTCAGTTCACTCCCCCTCTCTCAAAAGGGAGGTTTCTTTCTATGCTGTGCTCCTTGGAGCTGCAGTAAGAGTGACACAGGCCACTCTTTCCTCCTTACTTTACTCAGTTTGGCTTTTCTTATGATTATAACAAGATTTTTTTATGATTATGCCCTCTTATAATGGTCACTTGATTGTGTAAAGATGTTCACGTTGGTGTCTCTAAATGGAGGCAGTCACCTGAGCCTTCTTTTTAGCCATCTTCATGGTTCCTGTATTTTCTTTGTTTCCCAGATCACTTTGGCTACCTGGAATCCCTTGAATTTCCATGTAAAGAAATTTATTGAAATTTTTGTGGAGATTGAATATAATCTGCAAATTGTGGGCCATTGTTGTGGCAGAGCAGTTTAAGCTCCACCTATAACACTGGCATCCAAAATCAGGGCACAGGCTTGAGTCTTGACTGCTCCACTTCCAATCCAGCTCGCTGTTAATGTGCATGGGAAGGCAACAGAACATGACTCAACTATTAGGAACCCTCCCACCCATGTGGGAGAACTGAACAGAGTTTTGGCTCCTAGCATAGACCTGGCCCAGCCCTGACCATCACAGTCATTGGAAGAGTGAACCAGTAGAACAAAGATCCCCATGTCTCCTTCTTTCTGTCACTCTGCTTTTCAAATAAACACATTAAAAAAAAAGAACCTGTAGAATGCTTTGGGTAGTATCAATATTATCCCTTTCAGTTAATGAACTGGAATGTCATTTCATTTATTGGTGTCTTCTTTATCTTTTTCAAACATGTTTTATAGTTTTCAATGTTAAAAGTTTTCATATCATTCACTGTTTATTTCTTAGTATTTGCTTGTGGTATTCTAAATAAAATTACTTTTAAAATTTCCTTTCTACATTATTCAATGTTAGTGTATAGAAATGCATCTAATTGTGTATGATTTGTATCCTGCAGTTTGCTAAGTTTTTTTACTTTCTAAAAATGTGTATGTGTTTATGTGTGTGTAGGTACCTTTCTCCATGTTGTCTAAGAACAGAGATAAGTTTGTTTATTCATTCCCATTTTCATGCTTTTTATTTCTTGGTTTTGACCAATGGTTCTTGCTAGTTATTCTGGTACTATTTTTTAACAGAAATGATGACAGCAGGCAGCTTACTCTTGTTCCGGATCTTACAGAAAAAAAAAAAAAAACAGTTTCACAGTTTCATTCATGCACTATTAAGTAGATGCTAACTCCCAGAACACTTGAGTTTTAATCTAGCTCTTGTTTTTGAATGATGTGAGATTTGTTCTAAAATATACTATCTATCACTTTCAGGAATGTATATAAAAGTTTAAAATATATATCAAGCATTCTATAATTATAGATATTAAAGGAAAAGCTGTAATTTTAAAAAATACATCAAGGAACGAGCAACCATGTCTTATTTTATAATGGAAATCTTATCTATTGAAATCTTCTAAATATTTCAAATCCAAAGGTATATACATTTATGAATTTTTGGGGGGCTGGCACCATGGCTCACTTGGTTAATCCTCCACCTGAGGTGCCAGCCTCCCATATGGGCATTGGCTTCTAGTCGCGGTTGCTCTTCTTCCAGTCCAGCTCTCTGCTGTGGCCCGGGAGAGCAATGGAGGATGGCCCAGGTGTTTGGGTCCCTGCACCCACATGGGAGACCAGGAAGAAGCCCCTGCTCCTGGCTTTGGGTTGGCGCAGTTCCGGTCATGGAGGCCATTTGGGGGGTGAACCAATGGAAGGAAGACCTTTCTCTCTCTCACTGTCTATAACTCTACCTTTCAAATAAAAAAATTGTGAATTTGTAATTTACAGATATTTTGAAATTAACATATTAGTCTTAACATCTTTGTACATATTTATATCAGTTATAATTCCCATTTTCATTGTATTTCCATTTCTTCATATAGTGATATTAAAAAATAGTGTTAATTTCAACAAAATCATGTATTAAGTGGAAGATGTCATTCACATTACAATTGATTGAAAGCACAGAATACCAGCCAATAACTCTTCAAAATCTAAAATGTCTTTATAAATTTTATCGCTTTTCTGCCCTTTAGAAAGTGGCTTCCTATGTTCTTTCAGATTTCCTAGTGGCATCTCTGAAATTGATGCATTCTTAATTGATACAAATAACAGAATTTGTCACATTCTAAAACTTTAAAATGAAGCATTTTAAAATGAGATATATTGCATATGGATTCAGTTCTTGGAGATGTGGACTAACTCTAGTTGTGCTTGCAAGTTTTAACTCAATACAATTTGAATTTTCCTAGAAAAGTCAAATTTATAAATTGCTAAGATTTATATATATATTTAATTCTATTAAAATTTCATATTGCAGTGATAAAACCAGTTTGAGAAGGCATGAAATAGAGGCACAAGGAAAATGCTAAAATACAAAAGGAAATTAAGCCATGTATTATGTAATCAAAATGGATTATAGTCTGCAGAGAATGGAGCTCCTGTGTTGGGGTTCTCAAGACAGAGGGAAGCATGATGCACAGTAGTCAGTGAGGCAGGTTAGGAGTTCAACCATAGCTGCTTCCCCAGTTCTTAAATGTAAGTAAGGTGAAATTCTGCTTCTCTTCCTTTATCCTGGCTTAAACTTGAAATTTATTTTCATATTTTAAAATAGTTACTGAAAAGTAATCTCCATTTGGACATAGTGAATATGATATAATATTATCTGATAGTCCTTGTTATTCCTACTATGTATAAAATGCTATCATCTATGTCTCTTAGATTTTCTTAAACTATAGGTAAAATAAACAAAACATATGTTCCTATTGCAGTAAAACCTTTGAATAAATTATATATAATGATATTTTTATTTGATATATATTAATATGTATCTGTGTTTGTGTTGGGGTGTCTGTGTATATTAAGTATTGCATTGGCAAAATTTTCCTAAAGTTGTGTATGTTTTGTAGGAGCAAAACTACAGTGAATCTACAGTGAAATCGCTTACATAGTCTGGAAGTTTGAGGCTCTCTTCTTAACTTTTTGAGAATCACATAAACTCCACTTCCACAGGATCCTTGGATAATTTCCTGATTGACTGTAATGAAATGTGTCAACTCAGGGGAATGACTACTAAGAATGTGATTTAATTTCATTCAAAGAAAACAAAGGAATGTGATTTTGTTGCACATCTGACTTTTTTAGGGTCTAGATAGACTTAAAGTTTCAGAATAGTTAAATTGCCTCTTTTTAAAATATTTTAAATAATTTATTTACATATTTGAAAGTCAGGGTGACAGAGAGAGGGAGAGACAGAGAAAGAGATATCTTTCTCCACTGCTTCAGTCCCCAGATGGCCACCATTGTCAGCACTGAGCGAGGCCAAAGCCAGGAGCCAGAAGCTCCATCAGGGTCTTCTACAAGAGTGACAGAGATCCAACACTTGGGCCATTTTCCATTGCTTTTCCAAAACAATGAGCAGGGAGCTGAATGGGAAGTGGAGGAGTGAGAACAGGAAGCAGCACTACATTTGATGTTGGTTTTGCAGGTAACAGCATTACCCACCAGGCCAAAATCCCAGCCTGAATTGTTTATTTAATTGTATTGCATCATATGTTTGGTTTTATCATATATATCATTTTATTCTGTCATATATGTATTCTATCACAAATATGTTCTCTCTATATATATATGAGAGGGTGAGATGGAAAGGAAAGAAGGGAGGAAGGGAGGAAGGAAGGAAGGGAGGGAGGGAGGAAGGAAGGGAAGGAGGAAGGAAGGAAGGGAGGAAGGAAGGAAGAAGCTCAGTAATCGTTGACACCAGTTTACACTAAATGACTATTTTTGAGACGGCTGGACTCATGAGTTTCCAAAGTCCTGAAAAGAACCTGTTTAGCAAAAGAAGTCTCATAGAGAAGTGAATTCACAGAATGGGCACATACAGGTTCCATAGCCTCACAGTTTCATAGTGTATACTGATTCATTCAAAATTATCCTTGGTTTTAAAGTAGAGCTGCTAGTGATGCTGTCATTAAAATTAATAAATAATCTGTGTTACTTGAGGGATAAGCCATGGGAAGCACAGTTTTCATCAAATACACAATCTTCCCCTCACATTCCACCTAATTTTATCCCAAGCAGATTCCAAATCTTAAACAAAGTTTTCTAATACAAGACTGGAAGATGCAAAACTATGAGCTATCTGTATGGACTTCATTTGCTTATCAGTGGGAAAAATTAGGATTTTTCTCACAAGGAGAGTACAATGATCTCCTTCAGCAAAATCATTCGCTATTAATTCTGTTTAAATACATCTTATACAAAATGTGAATTGGAAAAAATGTATGAGAAATCAACTTTGTAATAAGTAAATTGCATTTCATTCCATGGTTATTTGCTGCTGAATGTTAAAATGTCCAAGTATCAATTATGACTTCAGTTAGAAGGCAATTCTATATATCAGAGTTCTTATACAAACCAATTTATTTGATCTATTTATAAAGTTAGGTATCAAATATAATTTGTGAGTCTATTTTAGTTTACTTTGAACATAGCAGTTTTGGAGTGGACATCGTAGTGAGGTGGGTTTAGTCCCTGCCTGAGATACCTGCATCCTATGTCACGGGGCCTGGGATCCCGCTCTTCTTCTACCTCCCATCCAGCTTCCTACTGATGAACCTGGAAGGCAGCACATGATAGTCCAAATACTTGGGTTTCTGCCACCAACTTGGGAGACCTAGATGAAATCTCTGGCTCCTGGTTTCAGGCTATCTCAGCCCATACTGTTAAAAACATTTGGGGAGTGAACCAGTAGGTGGAATCTCTCTCTCTCTCTCTCTCTCTCTCTCTCTTCCACCCCACCCCATCCACGCCATAACTGTGCCTTTCAAATAAATAAATACTAAATATTTTAAAAGAAAAATGACAATGTTGTCTTTTTCATTTTGACACCCACAACCCACCATTGAAAATCTCAGGAGTGAAGGGCATTGCAAATATTTCAACCTTAGGGGAAGGTCTTTAATGAAAACACAACCAACCCAAGATACTCAGATCAGTGAAGCAAGGAAAGAGATAGTGCTACTAACTTAACTTTGGACCCTCAATTGGCAACACTGGAAAGTGGGGGAGAGGGTGAGAATGGAGTTAATGTAATTACATGATTCAGTTAATTTCCTTTTTTTTTGTTTTGAAAATGTTAATTTTATTTCAAAATAATTTTAATTCAAAATAAATTTGTAGGAGTTACTGAATAAGATGTTTTCTTGTATACTTATTTCCTTTAAGTAAGTTCAGTTTAATTCATTTATTTAAATATTTTTCATGTAAAAAAAGATGATGATAGCATCAAAAGTATAGTAGTTAATATTTTATAAGAGGGGATCTATATGGTACGGACTCAAAATCTACAATAATAATATATTTTAAATTCCCTTTAAAATGTATATTGGGCAGTGGAGAAATATATTAAAGAGGAACACTTACATGAACTTTGTTTATTTTTTTCACTTTATTTGAATTAATTTGTCAGCAATTATTGATAATAATGTTAATGAATAGAACTCATACATTGATACTTGTTTTTTCTTTGCATTTTTAAAAGAGTGACATTTATTTGTCTTGACATATAGGAAATGTATTCCTAAAGGGATTATTGATTGAAAATATTATAAATGGTATGAAATATTTGCCACTGTCTTGAGACATTTTTTTCTATATTACTTTGAATAAATAAAAAGTGAAAGAAAATAGTTGTATATGTATAGCAACTTCACAAATAGGATAAATGAGGCAAAATGAGTTTATCCCTATTAGGTATGTACTGAAATCTACAGCAGACCAAATATTTCACAGGAATGTTTTTCAATTAGCTCATTAACACAGGCATATTTGGCCTAATTAGTATTTCTTAGTCATAAGTTTTTCTTAATAACCTGGGGACTATTGCATTCATTTTACAATTTATAGGTTTATAAGGAAAGCAAATTTGAGAACAAACAATCCCCTAATTTGCATGTGCTAATTAGAAAGATATTAATTCTAATTTTAAAATCGGTAATTTAACATTTTTGGTAAACTAGGACGAGACAGTAATTCTAATGAGTTATACCAAATTGTTACTAAGTGAAACAGATTCAATAGTCCCTTTAAACCTGTGAAAGAAAGCTTTGTTGTAATAAATACCTTTGTGTATTGCTTTAACCTCTGCCTCCACTACACAATTCCAATTTGTTTTAAATGTTTTCCTAGGTACAGTGTTCTATGATTAATATCTCTTGCTGGGTTATCTCTGCTGCTAATGGAAAACATTGGTGTTCTTTCTCTTCACAGAATGCAAACGCAGATGAAAAAATTTCACAAGTGAACTCCTTACGAACACTTCTAATTGCTTAGGAACTGTGTTTGAAAATCTAGAGTAATTTGCCATTATTATAATGAATAGCATAAACTGCAATTTTTCATAGTAATTAACTTGTGTCAGCACCATTATTTTTCATTAATTATAAATGAGAAAGAATGAAAGAACACCCGCAGGAACAGATGTGCGGAACTGTCTCTTAGGTTCTGTTTTAGGGTTTGTTTTTATTTTCTTTCCTTTTACTGTTTCCTACCCTAGTATACTGTTGTGTGTGTCAAGCTGGGGGTAATACCTACAGCAGGCAGGGAAGGGCAAAGAGCATTTAATTATGTTGTTGTCAGAACCAAAGAAAAGAAAAAGAAAGATTTAGTAAATGCAACTGAAACAATTTGAGGAAGCGGATTTTAACAGTCTTTTCCTTCTACTTGAAAACAAAAGTCGCTATCTGGTTTTGCCAGATTTGAAGCCTGTGGTATGCTTATTTGAAGTCAAATGGAAAGAGAAAAATAGAGAAAAAGAGGGTATACTTAATGGTATTTGGTGGTTGGATGTCTTTTTTGTGATTCTGTGTAACTGCTTCCATAGGGTTTCCTGAGGGCAGAAATGTCTTGGGTATTTTTGCATTGAACCCACTTCCTTTCACTTCATAAAATAATTAATTGTGTTGTCATCCCAGGTATTGTACTTCAGGCTGGTTATGAGAATGGAAGGTCAGAATCATTGTATGGTAAATCCGGTATGATGTTCCCTAGTCAGCAGAGATCATGCATTCTCCTGGCTGTCCTCAGAATCATTATCACGCCAGGTGTACAAAGACTGAGTTGTCAGTTATTCTCAAATGTGAGTTGCTTGGGGCAACAGAAGTTAGATGCTAAAATTTGGCCAAGGTTCAACACAGGGGTGCTTCTGAAAATTCTGGGGAAATGGAATTAAATGAGGATTATTTTGTTAGCAAAATTTTGTTTTAAAGAATTAGAAATACATGATACATATAAAAGAAATATTTTATTGGTTATAAGTAGTTGATTAGTTGAGCTTCTCAAGTATTTCTGCCAAAGTATCTCTGACAGCAAAAAAGAGGACTATTATACCTCAGGGGAATGCGGACACTTGGCACCACTGTCGGCTTCCTCAAATTCTCTTCCCATTCAACAAAATCCTGGAAAAAACACTTCAACTACTGTTGCTCTCATATTTGTTTTATTATTTTCCCAAAATTTCTAGTAATTTTTCCTTCTTTCTTTTTCAACTTAATATTTTGTTGTTTTTAAAATTATCTACTTTTAATTTGCAATATAGTCAAAGTCTTAAGTTCTACTAAACAAAGAGACAAAGAGTTCAACAAAAGAAAAATTAAAAGACCATAGTCCTCCAGGAAAATTGGCAGACTATAAACAATAACCAAATTTAGTGATGTTCAACTTCACTCACATATAGCAAATTTTAAAACGATCACGACATCATTAAAACCATAGTAGTATTTAATTCTTAACAATTTGACAAAGATTTCAAACAAAGTGAAGTAAATTTGACCATCAAAAAAAAAAAAAAAACCTGTATGGTGTTTGTCCTATAATTTCTGTGACAGTTTCCTTGGGCTGCTGTAACAAATGAGCCCAAACTTAATGTTGAAATAGCTGGCACTCATTCTCTCCTCGCTCTGGAGGTCACAGGTCTGAAATCAAAGTGGCAGAGGGCAGGGGCTCCTAGAGGCTGTCCTCTACCTTCCCTTTCCCAACAGTGTCATCAGGAACTCCATTGCTGTGGCTGCCTCATCCCAATCTCTGCCTCTGTTGTCATAGTGATTTCCACTTCTTGGCCCTTTGTACCTTAAATCTCCCTCTGCTTTTTCTTAAAAAGGAGATTTATCATTGAACTTAGGGCTCATTTGAAAATACAGACCCTTGACTAAATCACATTTGCATAGATTAAAATAAAGGTAATAAAGATACCTAGCACCTTGTTTATCTATCACTTTTATGGTAAAACATTAGAAATTTACTTAGATATTTGGAAAGCATTCAGTACATTATTAATGATAGTCACTCTGCTGTGCAATAGATCTCAAACTTATTTTTCTTGCTTATCTGAACCTTTGTATTCTTTAACCGAGAACTCCATGCTCCCTACTCCCTATATCTGAGCTTCTTGGAACTGTCATTCTACTCTTTCTGTGAGTTCAATTTATTTTCTTAGTTTTCAAATATAAATGAGATTATATGGCATGTGTCTTCTTAAGCCTGGTTTATATCCCTTAGCACAATGTAATCCAGGTCCATGTATTTTGTTGCAAATAATATCATGTCCTTTTTTATTATAATGACAAAATAATTTTAAATTGTAGTAATAAAAGCATAGTGTCACTATCAAGAGAGAAAATGATATTACCTTTTGTATATTTCAAGGGTCAAATAATTTTGGCAGATTTTTAAGAGGATAGAATAAATAGAAACTTAATCAGAGTGAGGATGCTGTAAAATCTAAGTCACAGAAAGTCATATCACATAAATAATGGCTTTTTAAAAATGTTTAAAGCATTTTATTCTTTAAATTTTTAATTTTATTTAGGGTAAACAAATATCATATATTTCATATATACACTTGTAGGAACATAGTGATGCTTCCCACTCTTCCCCTCCCCTTGGCTAAACTCCCACACTTCCTCCTCCTTCTTCTCTTATTCCCTTGATTGATTTTTACAATGGTCTTCTTTCAGTTTACTTTGTATTCATAAGGTTAGCCCTATACAAAGTAAGAAATTCAACAAATAGTAATAAGAAATAACAATGCTCCACACAGGAGAGACAAGAACTGTAAACAATCAACAAATCTCAAAATATCTATTTCACTCCTATACATTAGATTTTAGGTACTCTGTTAGTTAGCACAGATCAGAGAAAACATATGGTGTTTGTCTTTTTGAAACTGGCTTATTTCATTAAATATGATGATTTACAGTTGCCTCTGTTTTGTTGCAAAACATGGGATGCCATTCTTTTCATAGCTGTGTAGTATTCCATAGTGTATATACACCATAATTTCTTTATCCAGTCATCAGATGATGGGCATCTGGGTTGATTCCATATCTTATCTATTGTGAATTGAGCTGCAATAAATATGGGGTAGAGATAACCCTTTCATACGCTGATTTCATTTCCCCATGAATGGGAAGGCTGGGTCATACAATATTATCTATTTTCAGCTTTCTGAGGCATCTCCATACAGTCTTTCCTAAAATTTTTTGACAGGTAGAGTTATAGACAGTGAGAGAGAGACAGAGAGAATGGTCTTCCTTCCATTGGTTCACTCCCCAAATGGCCACCACGGCTGGTGCGCTGCACTGATCCAAAGCCATGAGCCAGATGCCTCCTCCTGGTCTCCCATGTGGGTGCAGGGCCCAAGCACTTGGGCCATCCTCCACTGCCTTCCTGGGCCACAGCAGAGAGCTGGCCTGGGAGAGGAGCAACCAGGACTGGAACCCGGCACCCATAAGGGATGCCGGTGTCACAGTCGGAGGATTAACAAAGTGAGCCATGGCACCGGCCTCCATACTGTCTTACGAAATGGCTGTACTAGTCTACATTCCCACTAACAGTGCATTAAGGTACTTTTTTCCCCATATCCTTGCCAGAATTTACTGTTTTTTGATTTCTGTATGAGAGCCATTCTAACTGGGCTGAGGTGAAACCTCACTGAGGGTTTGGTTGTGTTTCCTTGATGACTAATAATCTGAGTATTTTTTCACATGTCTTGGCCATTTGAATTTCTTCCCTTGAAAAATCCCTGTTCAAGTCCTAAGCGCATTTCTTAAATGCATCTTTGTTTTTGCTGGTTTCTTGAGTTCTTTGTAGATTTGCACATTAATCCGTTATCAGTTTCATTTTTCTTCCATTCTGTGAGTTGCCTCTTTATTTTGCTGTGTTTCTTTTGCAGTGCAGAAGCTTCGCAGCTTGTTGTAATCCCATTTGTCAATTTTGGCTTTGATTGTCTGTGCTTCTGAGGTCTTTTCCAATAGGTTTTTGCCTAGTTTCCACTAGTAACTTGATGGTATCAGTTCATAGAGTTAGGACCTTGATCCATTTTGAGGTGATTTTTATGTAAGATGTAAAGCACAAGTCTTGTCTCATGCTTCTTCATACAGAGATCCTGTTTCCCCAGCACTGTTTGTGGAAGAGACCATTCTTTATCCAGGGATTGATTTTAGCTCCTTTATCAAAGATAAGTTAGTTGTAGATGCATGGATTGATTATTTTAGAATTTCTATTCTGCTCCATTGGTCTACACATCTATTTTTGTGCCAGTACCAGGCTGTTTTGATTATAACTGTCCTGCAGTGTGTCTTGAAATATGGTATCATGATGCCTCTGGTTTTGTCTGTTGTGTAAGATTACTTTAGCTATTTGGGGTCTCTTTTGTTTCCATATGAATTTTAGCATCATTTTTTCTATATCTAAGAAGAATATTGCTAATATTCTGTTTGGGACCACAATTGGATCTGCAAATTGTTTTTGGAAGTATGGACATTTTGATGATATTAGTTCTTCCAATCCATGAACATGAAAGATTTTTCCATTTTTTGGAGTCTTTTTCTATTTCTTCCTTTAATATTGTCTAACTTTCGTTGTAGAGATCTTTCACCTCCTTTGTTAAATGTATTCTAAGGTATTTAAGTTTTTTGTAGCTATTGTGAATGGTATTTATCTTAGAACTTCTTTCTCAGCCATTATCTGTGTAAATAAACACTATTCACTTTTGTGTGTTAATTTTATATCCTGCCACTTTACCAAATTCTTTCATTAGCTCCAATAGTCTCTTAGAGGTGGAATCTTTTGGTTCCCCTATATATAGAATGATGTCATCTGCAAAGAGGGATAGTTTGACTTCCTCCTTTCCAATTTGTTTCTCTTCGATTTATTTTTCTTGCCTAATGGCTCTCTTTAAATCTTCCAGGAGCATATTGAATAGTAATGGCGAAAGTGGGCATCTTTGTCTGATTCTGTATCTTAGTAGGAATGCTTCCAGCTGTTTCCCATTAAATAAGATGTTGGCTGTGAGTTAGTTATAAATTGCCTGGATTGTGTTGAGGAATGTTCCTTCTATACTCAATTTGCTTAATGTTTTCATCATAAAATGATGTTGTGTTTTACCAAATGCTTTCTCTGCATCTATTGAGATAATGATATAATTTTATCTTCAGTTTGTTAGTATGATGTATCACATTTATTGGTTTGAAAATGTTGAAACATCGCTGCAAACCAGGGAAAAATCCCACTTGGTCTGGGTGAATGATCTTTCTGGTATGCTGTTGGATTCAATTAGATAATATTTTGTTGAGAATTTTTACATCTATGATCATCAGGGATATTGATCTATAGTTCTCTGTCTCTGTTGTATCTTTTTCTGATTTAGGAGTTAATGTGATACAGCTTCATAGAAGAAGTTTGGGAAGATACTTTCCCTTTTAATTGTTTTGAATAGCTTGAGAAGAATTGGTATTAGTTCTTTAAATGTTTGGCAGAATTCAGCAGTGAAGCCATTGGTCGTGGACTTTTCTTACTTTGGGGTATTTTATTGCTAATTCAATTTCACCTTGGTTTATTGATCTTTTTGTGTTTTCTATGTCTTCATGACTCAATTTTAGTGCATTTAGTTTGTCCAGGAAGGTATCTATTTGTTCTAGATTTTCCAATTTGTTGACATATAGCTGTCTGTGTTAATTCCAGATGATTCTTTTTATTCTGTAGTATCTGATTTTATTAATTTCAGCAATGGTGTATCAATTTTGGTTAATTTTTTTAAAAACAGCTCTTTCATTAATTTTGTTTTATTTTTTATTTCAATTTTATTTATTTCTTCTTTAATTTTAATTATTTACTTCCTCCTACTAATTTGGGGTTTGGTTTGGTGTTGTTTTTCTAGGTCCTGAAGATGCATTGATAGCTTGTTTATTAGATGCCTTTCAGTTTCTTAACATGGATATCAATTGCTATAAACTTATCTATTACCATTGATTTTGCTCTATCCCATAAGTTTTGACATGTTGTATTGTCATTTTCATTTGTTTCCAGATTTTTTTTTATTTCCCTTTTTATTTCTCCCATGACCAACGGGTCATTCATTCATTCCTTCAGGAGTATGTTGTTAAATCTCCATGTGTTTGCAAGTTTTCTAGAGATTCTTGATCTGTTACTTTCCAGCTTCTTTCCATTGTGATTAGAAAATCACTTGGTATAACTTCAGCTTTTTTTTTTTTTTTTTAATTTGCTGAGACATGCTTTATGGCCTAGCATTATGGTCTACTCTAGAGAAGCTTCCATGGATTGATTAGAAAAATGTGTATTCTAAATTGCTAGATGAAAGGTTTTGTAGATATCAGTTAGGTTATTTGGTCCATAGTATTGATTAGCTCTTTTGTTTCTTGGTTGATTTTCTGTCTAGTTGATCTGTCCCTTAGTGAAAGTGGGGTGTTGGAGTCACTTCTTACTATTGTATTGGAGTCCATATCTGCCTTTACATCTATTAGCATTTATTTTAAATAGCCAGGCATCTGGGCATTAGGTGCATATACGTTTATTATAGTCACAGCTCCCTGTTGAATTCATATTTTAATCACTATATACAGTGCATAATGCCCCTTTTTGTCTCTTTAAACTGTTTTTTGTGTTAAATACCATTTTGTCTGGTATCAGGATTGCAACACTTGCTTATTTTTGCTTTCCATTAGTGTGAAATTTTATTTATTTACTTATTTATTTTATTTTGCCAAGACATAATTCCTACTTTTTACTTGTTGAATATTATGGTTAGTGGTGAATTAAATCTGGGATTATAGAACAGATTAAAATTATGTCATTTCCTTCTTTTTAAAAGGTGATTAGTATTCCCTTGTGTGTATATACCCTTTTAATCTGTTCATCCATTGGCAGACAGATTCATTCCATACCTTGGCTATTCTGAACAGTGCTGCAATAACATCAGAATAAAGGTAATCCTTTATCATGTTGATTTCAACTTAGTGGGTGATATGATAGTTCTGTATTTTTTGATGAATCGCTATAGGATTTTCCCTAGTGGATATACTTATATTCTTTTCAGTAATTATCTTCTCTTAATTATCAATTGATAATTATCAGTTATCAATAATTATCTTTTTCTCTAGATCCTCAATGGATAAAGTAGTCTTTCATGTTTTTGATATAGCTTTTCTAACATGTGTGAAGTACTATGTTATAAGGTTTCAATTTTTATTTTTCTCCAATGATTAGTGATGAAGAGCATTTTTTTCTATAGCCATAGACAATTAATATGTCTTCTTTTGAGAAATATCTATTCATGTCCTGTGCTCATTTTTTGGTAAATAAGTTTAACTTCCTTTTTAAGACTCATTTATTTATTTGAAATGTAGAATACTAGAGAAAAAAAAGAGAGAGACAGAGAAATTTTTTCCAACAATTTATTCAGTCACCCAAAAGCCTGTAACACCCATGACTGAGTAGGCTGAATCCTCAAACTCTATCCAGGTCACCCAAGTATGTGGCAGGTACCCATGTATGTGGACATCATCTTATGCCTCACAGTATACTCATGATCAGGAAGCTGGAACAGAAGTGGAGTAGCTTAGACTCAAATTGGCACTCTGATATGGAATGTGGGAGTCCCAACATGTAACTTAACCTGCTTTTCACAATGCCAGTTAATCTCTGCCCATTTTCAAACTGAATTATTTGTTTTTTTGCTATTGAGTGATCTGAGTGTCTTATCTATTCTGAATATTAATCCATTATCAGGTATGAGTTTTACAGATTTTTTTGTTTTCTCTATATAGAAATTATTTAGTTTCATGTAATCAAATTTGCAATTTTTGCTTTTGTTGTCTGTGCTTTCAGAGTCATATACAAAAAGTCAGTGTATGAACCAGTGTCATGAAACTATTTGCCTGTTTTCTTCAATAAGCTTGACCCTTTCAAGTCTTAAAAAAATTTAAACTGATGCTTTATATGGCATGAAATAGGACCCAACTTCATTCTTTTGCAAGTGGATAACCGATTTTCCAACACTGTTATTGAAGAGACTGTCCATTTTTCATTGTGTGTTCTTGGCAATTTGGCGAATATCAATTGACCCTAAAATTGTGGGTTCATACTAGGATCTCTACCCTTTTAAGGAAAAAAAGAAGAAAGAAAGACCTTCTACCCACTGGTCCAATCCCCTAATAACCACTACGGCCAGAGAGGGGTCAGGCTTAACTCAGGAGCTAGGGATTTCATCCTGGTCTCCAAAATGGATAGCAGGGACCCAAGAGTTGGGATATAAAGCTGATCCCCAACCACCCAGGGTTGTAATTCAATTAATCAATTGATGTGTCTGTTTTTATGCAGGACCATGTTTTGCTGAAAACTACCTTGTAACATGTTTTTCAGGTTATCTGATACGTTCAAATTTGTTCTTTTCTTTGAAGATATTATTTAAAGATTTTATTTATTTATTTGAGAGGCAGAGTGACAGACAGAGAGAGGGAGAGACAGAGAGAAAGGTTGTCCATCCTCTGGATCCCAGATGGCCACATGGCTAGAGCTGATCTGATCCAAAACCAGTAACTAGGAGCTTCTTATGGGTCTCTTATGTGGTTGTAGGGGCCCAAGCACTTGGGTAATCTTTTACTGCTTTCCCAGGCAATAGCAGAGAGCTGGATCAGAAGAGGAGCAGCTGGGACTTGAACCAGCACCCATACAGGATTCTGGCACTGCAGGCCAAGGCTTAGCTCTACTATCCACAGTGCCAGCCCCTGAAGATGTTATTGCTGTGTAAGGAATTTCTTAGAGCTAAACAAATTTGATGATTTTTATTTTGCTTCTATTAAAGTAACATTAGAATTTTGGTAGAATATAAGTTACTTTCTCAACAGCTCTTGGAAAAAATTTCCTATCAGGCTCTGAGGTTCTGAAATAATACATATCTAGTATTTGAGTATAGCTAAGACTGATTACTTTCATTCTAAACTCTAGTAATAAACATCTGAAGTTTGATTGCTTCTATTGTTACATATTCTTTCAAGTGTTTTCTGTTATATTAGTTAATTTCTTGCTGATTTTGATCTCGGGAATCTCAAAATTAACTTATTTTATTTTTTAAAGATCTAATTTGGCAGAGTCCCCTGATTTATTATTATTATTATTATTATTATTATTGACAGGCAGAGTTAGTGAGAGAGAGAGAGATAGAGAGAAAGGTCTTCCTTTTTTTGTTGGTTCACCCTCCAAGTGGCTGCTATGGCTGGCGCATTGCGGCCGACGCACTGCGCTGATCCGAAGCCAGGAGCCAGGTACTTCCTCCTGGTCTCCCATGCAGGTGCAGGACCCAAGAACCTGGGCCATCCTCCACTGCACTCTGGGCCACAGCAGAGAGCTGGACTGGAAGAGGAGCAACTGGGACAGAATCCAGCACCCCGACCAGGACTAGAACTTGGGGTGCCAGTTCAGCAGGCGAGGATTAGCCTATTGAGCTGCAGCACCGGACTAGTGCACTCCACTTGAGCAACTTTGAAAATCCATTTGTACAAATATTCATCAAAACTTTAAGGTGTTTTTTTAAAATCTAACTTTAGCGATCAGTTCTGCTCCTCTTCCAATTCCCTAACCTTTCTGTATTTCTTTCTGCCCCATCACCCCCAGTTATGCCCGAGTTCAAATTGTATTTAAAAATCAACAAAGAAAAATTAATGAAGATTTATGAGGAAGATGAGATCTCTATCATGAAGGTGTTGCCTTCACAAGAAAAGGGCAATAATTAGTATGTAAAAGTTTAATTATCTCTGTTATTTTAGTCCTCCAAAGTTTCCCAAATTATTACAATTGCTAGACTCTCTTAGCCATGTCAGGGAATGAACTTGTAGGATCATTTGGCTCCTAACTATAAAGGAGTATATTTCTGAGTGTGTTCTTAATCAATACCATAGTTATGAAATTATTCTTATAGCATTTTCTTTTTTTTTTTTTTTTTTTTTTGACAGGCAGAGTGGACAGTGAGAGAGAGAGACAGAGAGAAAGGTCTTCCTTTGCCGTTGGATCACCCTCCAATGGCCGCCGCTGCAGCCGGCGCACCGCGCTGATCCGATGGCAGGAGCCAGGATCCAGGTGCTTTTCCTGGTCTCTCATGGGGTGCAGGGCCCAAGCACCTGGGCCATCCTCCACTGCACTCCCTGGCCATAGCAGAGAGCTGGCCTGGAAGAGGGGCAACTGGGACAGAATCCGGCGCCCCAACCGGGACTAGAACCCGGTGTGCCTGCGCCGCAAGGTGGAGGATTAGCCTATTGAGCCACGGCACCGGCCTTATAGCATTTTCATATCTTGGAATAAGAACTTTAGTGTTTGAATTTGTCACATTAAGCTATCTCATATTCTGGTATAGCCAAATCATCCAGCACCATGGACAGCATCTGTGTTATTAGCCTAATTGACAGCATCTGTGCTAGGTTGCTCCCAGCGCTGAGGCAAGGACTAAAGATAGTAATAATACTGATTCAGACAAAAAAGGAAACACACTAAGTCTGGATAACTGAGCAGTAGGAACTTATTATCTGTGTCCCATCATCTAAATTACTCAGTCTCAAAACTGTTGAGAATTTGCATCTCCAAAGAAGATTCCAATTGCCCAGATATTAAGCAAACTAATCTTAGGTGGGTGCTTCAAAAAGTTCAAGGAAGCTGTGCATTGTGTTTTAATTCCATTTCCCAGTAATGTTTGAATTATTTCCATAATACTACTGACTTAACACTAGTATTTCCACAAAATGCATATGTTGACGGCTTAATGTAATGGTTTTAGAAGTTGGAGACTTTGGGAGGTGATTAGGCAAGAGGGCAGAGTCCTCATGAATGGAATTATTGCCCTTTTAAGAGATGCCATAAAGCTCCTTTACACCCTCCCACTGTGTGGGCACAATGTGGGAAGGTGACTTTCTTTGAAGCTGTTCTTTATCAAACATCACATTGACCAGTTCCTTAATGTTAGAATCGCCAGCCTCCACAACAGGAAATAAAGAATTCTCTATTGATTAACTTGAAGCGACTAAGGTAAACACTCTTGTTTCATGGATTTTAATCTATTTTGTTAATCATGGTGTCCTCAGTGTAGCTGGAATATAGTGCTTGCACAATCAATGTTTCATGAATGCAGGATGAAATAGAAAAATATATGATATATAGACAACTTCTGAGAAGTTACATAGTGATAAACCCATCATGAACTGTAAATATCATAATTCAAAAATGCATTGAATATATCTTATATTGTGATCATCATACCTTAGGGGCACATACACTGTGGAGTCCTGGCAGGTGACTCTCGGCTGTGGGCCTTTACGGGAGCTGCTGCAGTGCTGTTACCCAGCATCATGAGAGAGGATTATGCCATGAATTTCTATCTAAGAAAAAGATTCAAATTAAAACATGAAGCACAGTTTCTACTGAAACAGTATTGCTTTTTAACCATCTAAAAGTTGAAAAATTGTAAGTCCAAGCATTGTAAGTTGACAATCACCTACACATATATACAAGCAGCAGGATACTATAATTGAAAGCTCAGAGAATTGGCCTGTCCCATGGCTCACTAGGCTAATCCTCCACCTGCAGCACCAGCACCCCGGGTTCTAGTCCCGGTTGGGGTACCAGATTCTGTCCTGGTAGCTCTCTGCTGTGACCCAGGAGTGAAGTGGGGGATGGCCCAGGTCCTTGGGCCTTGCACCCGCATGGGAGACCAGGAGGAAGCACCTGGCTCCTTCCTTCAGATCAGCGCAGTGCGCCGGCCATAGCAGCCACTTGGGGGGTGAACCAACGGAAAAAGGAAGACCTTTCTCTCTGTCTCTCTCTCTCTTCCTGTCCACTCTGCCTGTCAAAAAAAAAAAAAAAAAAAAAAAAAAAAAAAAAAAAAAGCCCAGAGAATCATATGCAGCAAAAATGGGTCAGTTCTGTGAACTGGTAATGGAGAGACCAGAAGAAAGTATTTTTAATGTTTTTTTTTTTTCTTCCTTTTTTGGAGAGGCAGGCAAATTTCTTATATTTTACATTTGGTTTTCTAGTTGGGTTGGTTTAGTGTACATTTTCCCTATCAAATTTCTTTGTTTTAGCTTGGTGACTATATATTCAAAATTGTGTCCCAATTAGAATAAATTTAATATTAGGTCATCCATAAAAGCATTTATCAAATTTTATTAATCATGTAATAAGAGCATTTTCAAAATTGTCTTAGTTTTTGAGAAGACTGTTTCACTGTTGAATAATGACCAATTCAGACTGAGTCTAAGACTGGAGTTTTCATGTCTGGTTTCTTTATCTGTGACCTCTTACCATAAGGGTAGTTACAATGAATCAGTAATTTTGTATATTTACTTCAAAGAAAAAATATATATGAGGCTTTAATTTTACCATCAATTGCTTTGGTAGCAATTAAGCAAATACACTGAATGTAGGCCTAAGAATGCCCAGCATTTTTAAAATTTTATCCCAGTTCATATTTAAAATAATTTTATAAAAAAGCCTTATTAAAGTACTCATGTGATGGAAGAGGAAATTGAATTTTTAAGCCTCCTTGCGCAGGTCACAGGTATAGAAAGTCATGAAGCAGAGTCAACTGCTCCTGGTTACATCTCTATTCTAAACTGAAAATCATGCTCTAGAAGTTAGGCTGAATTTATTTTTCAATAGCAATATAATTTCTGCCATAATACTGAGTAGAAGTTTTCTACATTTTATATGTATATATTTAAATACTTATTTATTTGGAAGGCAGAGTTATACAGAGACAGAGAGAGAGAGAGAGAGAGAGAGATCTTCCATCTGCTGTTTCATCTTCATATGGCCACAATGGCCAGAGTTGGGCAGGTCCAAAACCAGCAGCCAGCAGCTTTTCTTAGTGCAGGGTCCCAAGGACTTGGAACATCTTCTGCTGCTTTCCCAGGAGCATTAGCTGGGAGCTGGATCAGAAGTGGAGAAGCTAGGACTTGAACTGGAGCCCATATGGGATGCTGGCATTGCAGGCTTCTCCTTTACCCACTACATCACAGCACAGGCCCTCAAAGAATTGTTTAAACATTGCAAAATCTTGTTGTATCAAGTAGAGTATCAATCCTTCAAATAACAGAATACTTCAAAGTAGTGATAATTAAAGCAATATACCCCAAACTATGGGAATTTATTCAAAACAAAGTAACCGAAAGTTTTTAACTTATTAATTTTAAAATTAATGACTTGCATTTGCAGATCTGTTTATTATTAATTTTTAATTTTCACAGTATATGCTGAAAGTATTGTCTAAAAATTTAATTTTCTAAATTTATTGAGATTTTTGTAGCCTAAATTATAGCAACATTATAAATGTCCCAAATATAATTAAATGAAAAGAAAAATTTTCCCATTATAACCATACCTTTGATATGGGTCTGTTGAAATGTCCTTTCCCTCAATTATTTATTTTTTGTTTGAGGATACTTATTTTTGCTCTGATAAGGATAGGAAAGTCTCCAAAGTTATTCTTACAAATTTCTTCTAATGCTCTAACATTCTTTTATATTTTTATTCTATGCTTTTTCTATGTTTTATCTTGGTTATTATTTAATATGTTATGTATTCTATGATTTCTGTTTTCTTGAGTGTCCCCCAAATCAATCTATGTTAAAGACTTTGCCCACCAACTCATATATTAGTGGATAATATATTAATGTTCATGGCTTAATTGACCTAGGGTGGAAACCTAATTATGGTGTCTAAAGCTGGAGCCACTGGAAGGTTATTAGATTGGATAGAATTGTTATATAGCACCCACATGATCAATCAAATCTTGGTGGCCTTAAAAATAGAGGCCACATTGACATAAATGTTGAGTGTAGTCCTTGTTTCACTCATTTCTGACTTACCATATATTCCTTCATTTGCACCTGCTCTGCCATTGTCATTCTATGATCTCACCATCCAAACCAATGGAGCCTTCACAATCTTGGACTGTGAACCTCAAAAATTGTGAGCCAGATTATACCTTCTTTTTTCATAAGTAGCTCTTTTAGAAACTTAGTGGCATTATCAAAAAACAGATTAATGTATAATCTGATAAAATAATCCTCTCTAATCACTCACAAATATTTTTCCACTAAAATCTAGTGCATCAGGTGATATCATCTCCAAATTTAGTATCTTTGTTTTGTATATTTTGCTACATATGCTAAATTTATATTTTATTTACATTTTTATGCTTATATATTTATATTTATTTTCATATTATTTGAAAGGTTGAGAGAGCTTTAGAGACAGAGATCTCCCATGTACTGATTCAATCCCCAAATGCCTGTAACAACCATAAATGGGCTAGGCCAAAGACAGGAGCTGGGAACTCAATCCAGATTTCCCATGTAGGTTTAAGGGACCCAAGTATGTAAGCCATCACCCTGCTTTCCAGCGTGACCACTACCAGGGAACTGGGATTAGAAAGTGAAGTGGGGGTCGGCGCCGTGGCTCAATAGGCTAATCCTCCACCTTGCGGAGCCGGCACACCGGGTTCTAGTCCTGGTCGGGGCGCTGGATTCTGTCCCGGTTGCCCCTCTTCCAGGCCAGCTCTCTGCTATGGCCAGGGAGTGCAGTGGAGGATAGCCCAGGTGCTTGGGCCCTGCACCCCATGGAAGACCAGGAAAAGCACCCAGCTCCTGGCTCCTGCCATCAGATCAGCGCGGTGCGCCGGCTGCAGCGGCGGCCATTGGAGGGTGAACCAACGGCAAAGGAAGACCTTTCTCTCTGTCTCTCTCTCTCACTGTCCACTCTGCCTGTCAAAAAAAAAAAAAAAAAAGAAAGAAAGTGAAGTGGGATTCAGAACCAGACGTTCTTATATAGAATGTCAGTACTCCAAGGGACAAATTAATTCCTGTGCCAAATTATAATCCCAGTCTCCCACACACATATATGTACATATGAGCTTTGCTTTCTTTACTACTCAATCTGGAATATAGTATGGAAATTTTAAATTATTTGGTCACTTGAGAAAAGATGTTATGTTCACTTATACTTACTTTATGTTCATATTTTTGAAATTTCATTCCTTTGAGTTCTATTTCAGCTTTAAATGAATAATTAATTTGTCTATTCCTTTATTTTTTCAATAATTTTGAAAGGTATACAGATTTCAAAATTACTGGCTATTATAAAAATTTAATTATAAATATCAATAAAATAGTGTTTTGATAAGTAGCACCAATACTTAACATTCCTAGCGGTATACAAACTAACAATTTATATCCCTCATCTTCAGTTATATTATGCCATAATTTTACTTTCATGATTTTTTTACATATTGATGATAGTAACACAATTTTTAGTACTATTGAATAGAAAATATTCGACCTGTTTATGTAGCCTGTGCATTTTTTGAAAGTGAGCATTCTAAACAACACCCTAAGAACAGAATTTGCATACCATTCCATTAATATCTTTTTTTTTTCAAATTTACCTACTTATTTGAAAGGCAAAATTACACACACACACACACACACACACAGAAATTTTACATCCACTGGCTTACTCCCCAAATGGCCGCAACAGCCTGGGCTTGGCCAGAGCTGCTTCCAGGTCTCTCACGTGGATTACAGGGGCCCAAACACTTGCATCATCTTCCTCTGCTTTTTCCAAGCTATTTGCAGGGAGCTGGATCAGAAGTGGAACAGCAGGGACACAAACTGGTGCCCATGTGGGATGCCAGGATCTCAGGCAACAGCTTAATCCACTATGCCACAATGAACACCCTTCTTATTGTCATCTTACTCTGTTTGAAATCATGAATGTATATCAAATTTACAAAATACTTTGATGATTTGTCATAAAAAAACAAAATTAGTAACATCATTGGGAACAAATTCTTCTGATGTGTTACACAAATTTAACAGATTGTAATGGAGTAAAGCATGAATTCATGATAATTGGGTCTGTCTTTTATTTGATACTTACATACTGTTAATAGACCATATTGCAGTGATATTGTTATACATTAGTACTGCCTATTGGTCAATACAGTAATTGACTAAATTCTCATATTTCTTTGATTAGTGAACCTCTCCCATTCAAAGTTCCCATAAAAGTAAATGGTCATTACTGCAGTCTACTTCCCCTTATCCACAATGGAAAAGAAAGTGACTTCAGAGTCTGAAACTTAATTATCCTTCCAAATATGGTTGCTGAGTTTATTGGGATTTCTATGCATTTGCTAAACAAATTACCTTATGGAATTATGTTTTGAATTTATGTAACTTGAACTAAGGTAAAAATAACATTAAAATATTTTAAGTCTTGAAAGGATATCTGCCTGTCTATATTCATTGCAGTTTTATTCACAATAGGCAAGACTTTTGAGCAACTGAAGTGCCTATTGGTTGAAGAATGAATAAAGAAAATATGACATAAATGTACAATATATTATTTTAAGCGTAAAAAAAGGAAAGCTTGCATCTGCAAAAATGCAGATGAATACAAAGAACATTATGTTAAGTGGAATAAGTCAGATACAGAGAAAAAATCCTACATAATCCCACTTACGAGAAGCACTCTAAAATAGATAAATTCATAGAAACAGAGAGTAGAATGGAGATTGCTAGGGACTTGGGTGGCAGGATGAATTGAAAAGCTGTTAGCAGAAATGTAAAAAAATTCAATTATGCAAGATGAATAAGCCATAGAGATCAACTGCACAGTATAGTGGATATAGTTAACAAAATTGCTTTGTATAGTTAAAAATTTTCTAAGAGGGTAGATCTTATGTTAAATGCTCTTATAACACTCAAATAATACAAATAGATAAACACAGTTAGAGGAAACTTTTAGGGGTGATGGATATGCATATGTCATTGACTATTGTGATGATTTCACAGGTGAATACTTATCTTCAAACTCATGAATTATATGCATTAAATATGAATGACTTTTTTGTGTCAACCATACCTCAACATGATATTTGTTATAACTATATATCTTTGGACAGCTTGAATCCGTCAATCTTTTCTTACAACTGTAATCTTACCATATCTAGATATAGGTCTGGTATATCTGATTTAATTGAGTCTGTGAATTAAATGCGCTGTAACTAGGAACACTGGATTTTGAAGCTGAGTATGAAGAAAAATACAACATTGTTTTTCATTCATCTGATGTGGATTGCATTTTGAACTTGATGTTTCTTTTGTTGTGTTATTAAACAAAAAAGTTTGATTTTGAAGACCATAATGCTCGCTTAGAAACTCTAATAAAGTGTGGGATAAATACAAGAAAGAAATGAATGATTATTGTAAGTTTGACTTCAAAGACTGTATGTACACTTGATGAGTGAAACCTGACTTGGTGATTCTTCATTCTCATAATCAATGATCTCATACTGTCCTTGTTAAGGAATTTGAGGCAAATCCACTTCCCACTCCTAAGAACAGAGAAGTTCAATACTTCTGAGAAGTATATGGATTGTGCACTGTTCTTTGTCATTTTAACTACATCCTTAGTCACTTATTTTCTATTTTTTAAAATTCCTAATTAGTTTTTAACAGATCCAATGCTCTTTGTAGATAAAATTCTAAGAACATAATGATATTCCCTTCCTTACTGCCTCCTCTACCCTACTCTGTCCCTCCCACCCTCATGGCTTTTTCCTTTCTTTGTTTTTAGGTTTTTGAGATAACATGTTTTAAAATTACAATAAAGTAAAAATGCTTAATACTTCACTGAATAAGAACTTTAACAAGTAAAAAGTTAAAAATGAAACCCTAGTTTAAGTGGGAATATAGACAATGACTATAAACAATAATTGAATGGAAAAATGACCATTTACCAATATACAATGCATTTTACAGCAATCAAAGATCATTAAGACTATAGTAGATGGGCCAGTGCCATAGCGCAGTAGGTTAGTCCTCTGTCTGAGCACTGGCATCCCATATGTACCAGTTCTGGTCTTGGCTGCCCCTCTTCCAATCCAGCTCTCTTCTATAGCTTGGGAAAGCAGTGGAAGATGGCCCAAGTGCTTGGGCCCATGCACCCACCTGAGAGACCAGGAAGAAACACCTGGCTCCTGGCTTCGGATAGGTGCAGCTTTGGCCGTTGAGGCCATCTGGTAAGTGAACCAATGGAGGGAAGACCTTTCTCTCTGTCTCTCCCTCTCACTGTAACTCTACCTCTCAAATAAATAAATAAATATAGTAGAATAACATTCTCAACCATTGATTTGACAAAAGTATAAAACAAAGTTTTACAATTCTATATTTGCAGCAAAACTGATACATATAGACATTTCTCTTTTTTTTAATTTTAGTTCCCTCCTTCAGGTAAGGGAGGGCATGTATTCGTCTTTCTGGGTGTAATTTATTTCCGTCAACATGAAGACTTCCAGTTGCATCCATTTTGCTGCAAATAATAGAATTTCATTTTTCTCATAGCTGAATATTATTCCATTGTGAACATACCATATTTTCTATATCCATTCATCTGATGAAGAATACCTGGGTTGATTGCAAATTTTGGCTATTGGGAACAGTGCTGCTTTGAACATGATGCCACAGCTATCTCTTTGATACATTGTGTTCAAGTCTTTTGGGTATGTATCTCATAGTAGGATTGATGGATCACATGGCAACTCTAGTTATAGTTTTTAGGAAATATCCATATTGTTTTCCACAGTGGCTGCACTAATTTACATTCTCACCAATAATGTATAATTGTTCCCCTTTGTCCATATCTTCTCCAGCATCTGTTACTCTCTATGCTTTGGATTTTAGCCATTCTGACAGGGGTTAGGTGACAACGCATTGTGATTTTGATTTGCATTTTCCTGATGAATAGTGATGATGAACATTTTTTTCATATATTTGTTGGCCATTGGTATATGTTCTTTTGAGAAATGCCTATTGAAGTTCTTTGCCCATTTCTCTACTGGACTCTATTTTTTTTCTATTGAATTTTTTTAAGTTGTTAATAGATTTCAGATATTAATTCTTTGTCAGATAGGTGGATTGCAAGCATATTTTCCCACTATTTTGGACATCTTTTTTCTCTATTGACCATTTATTTTCCTGTGCAAAAGTTTCTGACTTTGATACAGACCAATTGATTTAGTTTTGCTTTTGTTGCCTGTGCTTTAGGGATCTTCTCCAATAAGACATGACTTACACTAATTGTCTAGGAGTGTTTCCCTTATGTTTTCTTCCAGCAACTTCATAGTCTCAGGTCATATATTTTGTTGATTCTTGCATTGATTTTTGAATGTAATGAGAGGTATTGATCAAACTTCATTCTTCCACAAATATACATCCAGATTTGCCAACATTATTTGTTGAAGAGATTATCCATACCTCACTCTATGATCTGAGCACTTTTGTCAAAAATCAGTTGGCTATCTATATGTGGATTAATTTCTGGGCTATTGATTATTTTCTGTTGATCAATGTGTCAGTTTTTATGTTGTTTAATTACTATAGCTTTGTAGTATGCTTTGAAGCTTCAGGTATTGTACTACCTCTAGCTTGATGTTTCTTATTCAGAACCACTTTGGCTATTCTGCCTCTTTTGTGAATCCATATGAATTTCAGGATTGCTTTTTCTTTCTCTTTGTCATTTCTTTTTAAAATTTTATTTAAGGTATACAAACTTCATGTATACAGATTTAGAAACACAGTGATACTTCTAAACTTATCCTCCCTCCTGCCCATGCTTTCATCCCCCCTCCTCCTTCCTCTCCTAATCCCTCTCAATTTTTACAATGATCTACTTTCAGCTCACTTTATAATCATAAGATTAACCATACACTAAGTAAAGAGTTTAAGAAATAGTAAGAAGAAAAAAAAAAACACTATTCAGGGCTATAAACAATCATCAAAGCTCAAAATGTCAATTTCACTCTTACACATTACATTTTTGCTTCTCTAATTCTGTAAAGAATGTCATTGGTTGGGGCTGGTGCCGTGGCTCCCTTGGCTAATCCTTCGCCTGTGGCGCTGGCATCCCATATGGGCACCGGGTTCTAGTCCCAGTTGCTTCTCTTCCAGTCCAGCTCTCTGCTGTGGCCCAGAAGGGCAGTGGAGGATGGCCGAAGTGCTTGGGCCCCTGCACCTGCAAGGGAAACCAGGAAGAAGCATCTGGCTCCTGGCTTTGGATCAGCGCAGCACCAGCCATAGCGGCCATTTGGGGAGTGAACCAACAGGAGAAAGACCTTTCTCCCTCTCTCTTTCTCACTGTCAGATTGTATTGAATCTGTAGATTGCCTGAGATAGTATAGACATTTTAATGATATTGATTCTTCCGATCCATGAGAAAGGTATATCTTTCCACTTTTTGTGGCCTTGATGATTCTTTTTTTTTTTTTTTTAAGATTTATTTATTTTTTTGAAAGGCAGAGTTACAGAGAGGCAGAGGCAGAGAGAGAAAAAAGAGGTCCTCCATCCACTGGTTCACACCTCAGAAGGCTGCAATGGCCAGAGCTGGGCCGATCTGAAGCAAGGAGCCAGGAGCTCCCCCTGGGTCCCCTAGATGGATACGGGGGCCCAAGCACTTGGACCATCTCCTACTGCTTTCTCAGGCCATAGCTGAGAACTGGATCAGAAGTGGAGCAGCTGTGACTCGAACCAGTGCCAATATGGGATGCCGGCATTGCAGGCGGCTGCTTCACCCATTATGCCACAGCGCTGGCCACCTTGATGATTTCTTTTATCAGTGTTTGATAATTTTTTATTATAGAGATCTTTCACTTATTTGGTCAAATTTATTCCTAAATATTTAATGTTTTTGTGTGCCTATTGTGAATGAGATTTCTTTCTGTGAGTTCATCATTAGCAAACAAAAAAGCTGTGGGTTTTTTTGTATGTTTATTTTGTAACCTGCAACTTTACTGAATGGTTTATCAATTCTAACAGTGCTTTGGTGGAGTGTTTACGTTTTTCTATGTGCATCCAATATTTTGTCACATGCAAACATGAGTAATTTGACTTCTTCTTTTCCAATTTTGATACCCTTTATTTCTTTCTCCTCCCAAATTGTTCTTGTTAAAGCTTCCAGTAATATATTAAATGAGAGTGGTAAAAGTGGATACCCTTGTCTTGTTCTGGATCTGAGGGGAAATGCTTTCAGCTTTCCCCCTTTCAGTATGGTATTGGCAATTGGTTTGTGATATACAGCATTTATAGTTTTGAGGAATGTACCTTCTACACCTAATTTATGTTTGTTTTTTTTTTTCTTGAAGGGGTGCTGGATCTTTTCAAATGCTTTCTCTGCATCTACTGAGATGACCATATAGTTTTTGTTCTCCTGTCTATTGATGTGACTTATGACATTTATTGATTTGCCAATGTGGAACCACTCTTGCATTTCTGGGATAAATCCCATTTGATCATGCTGTGTGATGTTTTTGATGTTGCTTGTATTCTATTTGCTAGTGTTCTGTTGAGAATCTTTGCATCTATGTTCATTAAGGATACAGGTCTATAGTTTTCTTTTCAAGTCACGTCGTTGGGTTTGGTATCAAAGCAACGCTGGCCTCATAAAAAGAGTCTGGCAGAGTTCCATCCTATTCAGTATTTTGGACTAGTTTGAAGAGTATTGGAGTTATTTTTTCTTGGAATGCTTTGTAGAATTCAGAAGTAAAATCAGGTCCTGGGTTTTTCTTTGATGGAAGACTTTTGATTGCTGCTTCAATCTAATTGCTTGTTATGGTTCTATTTAGGTTGTCCATATCTTATTGATTTAATCTTGGTACAGTGTATGAATCCAGGAACTTATCTATTTCCTCAAATTTTTCTTGTTAATTGGCATATAGTTCTTATGATCCTTTGTATTTCAGTGGTATAAGTTGTAATGTCTCCTTTTTCATCTTTAATTTTATTTACTTGAGTTTTCCCTCTTTTTTTGCTTTGTTAGCGTGGCTAGAGGTTTATCTATTTCATTTATCTTCTCAAAGAACAAACTTTTTGTTTTGTTGATCTTTTGTGTTTTATTTTTAGTTTTAACTTCATTTATTTCTGCCCTGATCCTTACTATTTCCCTTATTTATATGCATGTTAATTTTAGTCCCCTTGTTCCCATTCAGTTTCAGTTTTTTTCTAGTTATTCCAATAAGGTCTTTGTGGACCTCTTCCTCTTTTATCCCTTTATCTTTATTTAGTTTCTGAGTCAAAGAATAACCTGGCTTAGGGGCAATAAACATCAAGGAAAGCTAATGGTAAACATATATGAAAGTCATTTGTTTCAAGTTAATTTAGTCCTAAGGAAAAAATGTGACATTAACCTTGACAGGTTTTTTCTAAGTTGGAAATTTCCATTATTCTGAAACATTAAATAAACAAGAAACTGAAATAAAGACTTTCAAAACAATCTTCAAAATAGGTCAATGAAAAAAACAGACACCTGAAGTTATCTGAAGTCAACATTTCCATTAGTAATTTTTTGTTCTTGGATAACGGATATCTGCTAGCTTTACTAATAATTTTAATATTAATATCGAGGGTCTTATCTGTCTACTCAGATAAGGATTCTGAATATCAGCTTGAATAAACCAGGTGACGATGGTATATTTTTAGCATTTATTCAGTGAAAGAAATACATGGGAACATGAGGGGTTTATAAGAGAGAGAAGGAACTTAGAAATTTACCAGGCTTTTCCAGGGAATGTACTAGAGGCTGCAAGGGAGAGAGAATACATGGGCAGGAGAATACATGGGCCGCATGCACGAGCAGGCATCAGGGGTGGCCAAGAGGCTGTCCGCACCAAGAGGCATGAGGATGGAAAAGAGAGCAGACCCAGGCACTCCAGGCCTTTTATTCACTTCCAGAGGTGACTGGTTCCATAGTCTGAGTGGCAGATGACCTTACAAGTTAGGTCAGACAGGAGCATGAGATCACACAGGGGGCAGAGTGAACGCATGGTCCCCAGCTCACAAACCTAATCACTTTAATCCTATCTGCCAGCCTATATCATAACCCTCTATTTCTTCATTAAAGTTAATATCTTACCAGCAGTGAGCAAGTTTCCCCCTGGGGCTGGGCCAGGTCTAAGCAAGGAGCCTGGACTCCATCTGGGTCTACCACATGATTTGGAGAGGCCCAAATACTTGGGCCAACTTCTGCAGCTTTCCCAGGCACATTAGCAGGGAGTCTGATTGGAAGTGGATCAGCCAGGCACCAACTGGTACTCATATGAAATATGTGTCAGAGGCAGTGGCTTAACAATTGAACCATCATGCCATCCCCAGGATGGGTGACTGTCTAAAAGAGTTTGTTGGGTTGAGTTCTTTCCTTCCATTATTTTGCACATCCCAAGAAGTCATTGTCTTTTTTATTTTTTATTTTATTTTTTTAAACTTTTATTTAATAAATATAAATTTCCAAAGTACAGCTTTTGGATTACAGTGGCCCCCCCCCCATAACTTCCCTCCCACCTGCACCCCTCCCATCTCCTGCTCCCTCTCCCATTCCATTCACATCAAGATTCATTTTCAATTATCTTTACTTACAAAAGATTGATTTATTATATATTAAGTAAAGATTTCAACAGTTTGCACCCACACAGAAACACAAAGTGTAAAGTACTGTTTGAGTACCCGTTATAGATTAATTCACATTGTACAACACATTAAGAACAGAGATCCTACATGGGAAGTAAGTGCACAGTGACTCCTGTTGTTGATTTAACAAATTGACACTCTTGTTTATGGCGTCAGTAATCACCCTAGGCTTTTGTCATGAGTTTCCAAGGCTATGGAAGCCTTTAGAGTTCACCATCTCCGATCTCATTTAGACATGGTCATAGTCAAAGTGGAAGTTCTCTCCTCCCTTCAGAGAAAGGTACCTCCTTCTTTGATGGTCCGTTCTTTCCACTGGGATCTCACTTGCAGAGATCTTTCATTTAGGTGTTTTTTTTTTTTTTTTTTTTTTTTTTTTTTTTTTGCCAGAGTGTCTTGGCTTTCCATGCCTAAAATACTCTGATGGGCTCTTCAGCCATATCTGAATGCCTTAAGGGCTGATTCTGAGGCCAGAATGCTGTTTAGGACATTGTCTTTTTTTTAAAAAAAATTACTTTTGAGTTTTAGATTAAGGTGTAGTACTTTTTAATAGCAACAATGCAACTCTTCAATATGTATATGTAGCTTCAAATGACCATACCAAATCAACAACCTTCCATTTCCTTATTTTTTCTGTAAAGAAGGCAGCACCTTAGAACCAGAGAGTAAACTTTTTCTAGATATCAGCTCTGCTGGTGCTTTGATCTTAGAATTCCCAGCCTCCAGAATGCTGAGAGGCAAGTTCCTGTTCTTCAGTTACCCAGGCCAAGGTATTTGATTATAGTGAACCCCCCCCCAAAAAAAAAAAAAAAAAAACTAGAACATGTGGAAATGACTCAATTTTACCCTGCTATTCAATGAACAATTTTGGAGAAGATTAGGAGACTCTTATTTGGACTTCCATACCTACAACTATATTGACCTCACTACATTCTGGTTCTCCAGGGTCTCTGATGAGAAATCTGATATTGATCTTTAGGGGACACGATGATGAATGTATGTTCCTCTGAGCTCTGTAGATGTGAGTAATACACCTGATGGTGTCTTAGGCAGCAGAGTGCTTTGTTGCATATCACGATGCTTGAGAAGTTATATCATCATTTTGAACCTATCATTCAGATGCTGAAGGAAAAGGAATAGATATTTTGAGTGTAAACATTAGGAGGTCTTCAAAAGCCAAAAGTTATTACCACTTTTTAAACTAGAAATGAAAAGCCCATTGAAATATCCTGCAGATTTTGTTCTCGCAAAAACAAACATCAATCTCTGTCACCAACCTAACCATAAAGCTCTCCTCATTCTTGTTTTTACTGAAGTAGAAGGTTCTTGGGAAACCCTTCTGGATTATTTGCAGCAATGATTGGCCTATGTCTTGCTGTGACTTCATAATGATGCACTGTTCTGAAACACAAATGAGTACAAGTCTGTGATTGGTTCATGTCTTTTTCTGACTTCAAAGAAGCCACTACTGTTAGGTGATTCCACTACTGTTAGGTGATTCTTATATTCCTATATAAGACACTGGCTAGGTCTACGTTTTTGTCTGTCGTTGGTGACCTGTGTGACTTGAACCCCTCTAACCTAACATTTGTTCTTTTTGGTGCTGCTGAATTTTCTGTTGTTTCTTGGTCTATTCTGTTTATTTTTCCAAATTTTGTTTAATTTATTTCCACCTATTTAATTTTTTTGCCTGTTTTGTCTTTTTTTTTGCAACTGTTTCCCCCATTTTTTGCTTCTCACATTTTTAGTTAAATAGCAGTTAACTTTAGTAGTATTACTAGTGTAGCTATATAGTGGTGTTTTTGTTTTCATTTTTCCTCTTTTCTCAGTTTTAGTTAGAAGCTTTTAGTCTTGCTTAGTATTGTTAGCATAATTAGCATGCCTATTGTTGTGGTTAATCCTATTAGCATTTAGTACCCTTGTTATCTGTTTATTTTATTAGGTATTGCAGTCAGGGTATTTGATTAGCTAGGGTTTGTTGGTAGAGTAGCTGAGAGTAACTGAGATGGGGTATATAAGTGCTCTATGGAGGAGGGCTGCTGGACTTTGCATTACAAAGCAAATGCTCTGGACAGGTACCACCTCCTGGGCATCATCCACCATGGCAGACTTGGCCTGATGAAGCTTGTCCTCCATGTGGACACCAGAGAGCAGGTAGCTATAAAATTCCTCCCTCAAACCACAGCTTGCCACAGCTGCAGAGAGAAGTGGCCGTTGAGGAGCCTGAGACAGGAGAGCACGATCCAGCTCTTGGAGGTAAGGCACAGGGCCAAACGCGTGTACCTAGTGATGGACATTGCCAGCATCGGCTATCTCAGGGGCTGCAGCATGCTGCAGGGCGACCCAGGAGAGGACAAGTCCAAGCCCCATTTCAGCCAGTCCTGCCTCTCTATGGGAGGAAACCAAGGAGCTGGGGGACTGTGTCCTGTGCAGTTGCTACATGCTGCCATGTCCTGTCAGCCCAGTCCTGAAGAAGCTCCTGGAATGACTATTAGCTAAGAGAGGCTGAAAGAAGAGCTCACAAGGAAGCACTGGTGGTTTGGCCCCTGCCAAAAAGCAATAGAGAAGAGTTGAGGTCACCTGTGCAGAGCACCTGTCTCTCCCCAGGATCCAGAACTCCAAGAGTAACTGGTGGACCTGGGCTTGTTGCCAGGCACTGGTCACACCCTCACTGTGCAGCCCAGTGTTCCCTGCAACTGGTTCCGCAGAACACCAATGCCATCCTCAACAAAGGAGGAGAGCGTGTCTCAGCCTGCAGTCTCCCGTTACAGCCGCGCTGTTCTGCACAGTGCACCTGCTGGTCCCACCTCCCAACCCCTGCAGCCTCAGGAGCCCAAGCCCAGGCCTCGGATGGAGCCGCCATGCTTGACCCTCCCATACCCAACCAGATGCAAGAGGAGAGGAGACCTGGTCAAAGCCAGCCCCTGTCTCCTCCCGCTCCACTGTCAGCACTGGGAGTAGTGGAGACCACGTGGAGCCAGAAGTTGTCTTCTCAGGTGACCTTGAGAGGCTGGGCGCTCAGCCATTGAGAGTCAGGGCGGGCCAGGGGTTGTCAGCAGGATCCTCAGCTTCTTTCTAAGGACGTTCTGCATCCTGCCGGCCCCAGTGACTGCCCCTGGCTTCCACGGCAAAGTCGCTGCCCTATAGTCTTACGCGGATCAAGTCTAGAGGAGGAATCTGCAAGCTGAGCTTCCTGAGGATTTTTATTTTTTTGAGCATTTTGTGAATGCTTCTCATGAATAAAAATCACAACTGCATGCAAATAAAAAAGTATCTAAATCTGAGCGGCACTCTGGCATAACTCTAAATTATATGCCATTTATTTAGCAGTTACTATGTAATTAGTGTGTCTTAATTTGAACATTAAAAATGTATTGAGTTCTACATGCAGCATTTATAATTGCAAGATCAATTTGTGGTTAGCTTATTTTACTGCTAAGGTTTTTGTTTCTTAGAGTGGAATATTTCTATGCACTTCCAAAAGTGCTCCGTAAAGAATATTGTCTTGAGCTGGCGCCACAGCTCACTAGGCTAATCCTCCGCCTTGTGGCGCCAGCACACCGGGTTCTAGTCCCAGTCGGGGTGCGCCGGCTGCAGCGGCCATTGGAGGGTGAACCAACGGCCAAAGGAAGACCTTTCTCTCTGTCTCTCTCTCTCTCTCACTGTCCACTCTGCCTGTCAAAAAAAAAAAAAAAAAAACAAGAATATTGTCTTGGAGAGTACGTCAATACAAGTAAATCATTTATGTTTTAATATTGAAACATGCAAAATGCTAGACTCATGAAATGACCACTAATGCACTAGAACAAAACTATTACATAGGCAATCATACTTGTATGTATGCATGTATGTATGTAGATACATATGTAACATTCACACTCACACATACGGTCAATGCAGATAAATATTTCCTTTTGAAGAAGAATTTAAGCCTTTGCTGAATTTTGATTTATATCCTTCCATAAGCAGGCCTTTTAATTTTAACCTCCTATGTCTTTTTTTTTTTTTAAAAAGAATTCTACTTTGTGATCTCCCCAAGCAATGCTCTGAGTATATTATTTTAGTCTGTGTCTGAAATGGTGATTCTCATCACTCCATGCAAGTTCCTATGTCACTTAAACGTCAAAATGACGTTTCCCTTTCTCCAAGAAGGAGTTTAAATTCAAGTCATTTAGAAGGTTGTATCATGTTATAGATATGTGTATTCTTTGACTCACGTTGATAAAGTTATTTATCAATGGGAAGACAGTGGAGTTTCAGACACCATCACTTTGAGCTGCAGAACATTCAAGAGCTATTTAAGTGCATACATCTGGAATGCATCCACAACCTGCTCTAGGAAAGCATAATTAGATACTTAGTTTGGTGTGAAAAATTTTACATGAATGACCCTGTTAATTTTTCCCCTTAAATCAACACAAAAAAATACCCCGTAGACTCGTCTCTAAGGGTGCATTTTCAGCAGAGTTGGAATGCAATATGTTTGGGATTTTAATTGAAATACTGAGCTATCAGTTTGGGCAGGAAAAAGAAAAAGTCGGCGGGAAAAAGAGGAAGATTCATCAAAAGAGCAGGAAAACAAAAGAAAACAATAAATGAAATATTTATTACAAAATTCATATTTTTGGAAATTAATATAATTTGGAAAAGATATAAGAAATCCAGAGATTTATTAAAATGGATACAAACATACAAAACAATAGTGGCCTCTCTTTAGGTTATGAGCTGTTTCTGCAGAGTGCACCTTCCCTTGTTCTTTCCTGTTCTGAGAAAGGCTATTTACTGGGTGTGCTCCCCTTTTAAGATGAGTTGTAGCTTTCTTTCAGGAAGTACTAGTCACAGGTGCACCACCCCTAATCCTTTTCTATGGGTTTTGGAACTTGGAAAGAAACGAGCGAGACACTTAGAAAGAAGGGAGAGAGAAAGCAAAGGGAGACGGAAAACAGAGGTTAGGGGCTGGCGCGGTGACTCACTTGGTTAATCCTCCACCTGTGGCACCGGCATCCCATATGGGCGCCAGGTTCTGTCCCAGTTGCTCCTCTTCCAGTCCAGCTCTCTGCTGTGGCCCGGGAAGGCAGTGCAGGATGGCCTAGGTGCTTGGGCTCCTGCACCCGCATGGGAGACCAGGAGGAAGGCACCTGGCTCCTGGCTTTGAATCAGCTCAGCACCAGCCATAGCAGCCATTTGGGGGGTGAACCAATGGAAGGAAGACCTTTCTCTCTGTCTCTCTCTCTCTCTCTCTCTCTCACTGTCTATAACTCTACCTGTCAAATTAAAGAGAGAGAGAGAGAGGAGGTTAGGAAGGACAAGGAGATACAGTTACAGGAGACACAGATGAGGTTAGGAAGGACGAGGAGATGGACCAAAACAGAGAAGAGTGTTCCTAGTGTCTACAGTGTGGCATAGTGAACCTTCTTGATTAGCCTTCCAGCTGTATTAATGAGTGAAGCATAATTTCTGCAGCAACAGGGAAGAAGAAAGCAGAAATACACAGAGTAAAAATGGAAAATTACCCTGATGGCGTCTGAACTCCTGATTTCCATTATAATTCTTGTTAGACCCCTGCTTTAGGTTCTTTGAGACCCATTAACGTATTTTCTATTTGCGCTAGTTAAATGCAGAGTCTGTTATTTTCAGTCTTCATTTTGTGAAATAAAATCAGGTGACAGAGATAATTCTGAAATAGATATTTTAAAATTAATTTAGGATAAAATATCATAGTGAACAAAGAAACAAGCAGTTATGGTTTTGATATCTCTGTGGTTTGAAGACAAGCCTCAACTCTCATATATTAGGAAATTATCAAATTCAAAAATTTTTTTTGACAGGCAGAGTGGACAGTGAGAGAGAGAGACAGAGAGAAAGATCTTCCTTTTCCGTTGGTTCACCCTCCAATGGCCACCGCGGCCGGCGCGCTGTACTGATCCGAAGCCAGGAGCCAGGTGCTTCTCCTGGTCTCCCATGCGGGTGCAGGGCCATCCTCCACTGAATCATGTTGGGCCATCCTCCACTGCACTCCCGGTCCATAGCAGAGAGCTGGACTGGAAGAGAGGCAACCAGGACAGAATCCGGTGCCCCAACCGAGACTAGAACCCGGTGTGCCGGCGCCGGCAGGTGGAGAATTAGCCTATTGAGCCGCAGTGCAGGCCTCAAATTCAAATGTTAACCATATTCAGATGTGGGATCTCTGGGATTTGATTGGGTAATTCGTGGTGTTCCCTAGTGAGTAGATTAATCTATTCATGGACTAATGGATTACTGAAGGGGTGGTTTTGTTATAAAAGGGAGGTCTCCCAGAAATTTCTCTATCTTGCAATGCAATGCCCTCAGTCACTCATGAGGCAGCAAGAAGGCTTTAACCAGATGCCAATCAGATGTCAGTGTTATGGTCCTGGACTTCCCATCCCCCAATGAGCCAAATAAACTCCTTTTATTTGTAAATTACCTGTTCTCAGGTCATTTGTTACAGCAACAGAGAATAGAACAAAACAGGAAAATAGTGCATATCAGGAGCTGTCTCTAGTACTGCTGTTGTGGCACCGTGGATTAAGCTGCCTCTTATGATGCTGACATCCCATAGAGGAGTGCTGATGGGAGTTTGATTCCCAGCTCTTTGCTTCTGATCCAGCGTACTGCTAATGTGCCTAGGAAGGTAATGGAATATGACCAAAGTGCTTGATTCCACTCCCACCCATGGGGGAGACCAAGACAGGCTTCCTGGCTTCTGGTTTCATCCTGGCTCAGATCTGGGTGCTGTGACTACTTGGGGAGTAAACCAGCAGATGGACGATTCCTCTCTCTTTCTCTCTCTCTCCCTCTCTCTCTCTCTTTCTGTCTCTCTGTTTATCCCTCCCTGTCTCTATCACTCTGAGTGTCAAATAAATATTTTTAAAAGACTTATCTCTGGATGATAACTCAAGATATAAACTTCCTGACTAAAGAAACAAGATAGTAGAGTCAATTTGGTATGACAATTCAAAAGTGTTTAGAATGAAAGGTTTTTCATCCATTTATGACTTATTGTAGATCAACTGTAGGTCACTCTTGTAAGTAGAGTCACGGTTGTAAATTACAGCCTGTGAAGAATTGGATTTGTGAGACTCAGCATTTTCCAATCCATTTTCTCATAATGATATCCATCCATTTCCAATTTCAACCTGTAAGTGCTATCTATATTTGTTTTATATTAATGGCCTGGCACAATTTCATGTTGCAGTAAAATTCTTTATTGATAACTTTTCCTAAGGGGCTTTTGGACTAAGAATGATATTTTGATTAATAAGAGCTCAGGTCTCTGTTAAATGTCCCTATCAATAATACACTGGAGGTTCACTAGAGATGGATGTCAGTGGCTCTTTGGTCAACACTTCATCATAACAAACAACCGTTGCCTCAACACACACAAGAGATACACCAGTATCAACTCTGCACTAAGACAGGAGCAGAGTACCAACTTTCAGTGGTGAGGAAACAATGAAAAGACATGCTTGCAATTTTTAAAGAAAATAGACCTTGTTATATGATGGAGGACACAGTATGACAATGATTGGAATTTATCAGAATAGCAGTCAGGAGTCTAGTGTTGTGGAATAATTGGTTAAGTTGCCACCTGTGGTGCTGGTTCCAGTCCTGGAGGCTCCACTTCCCATCCAACTCCCTACTAACATAACTGGGAAAGCAGCAGAAGATTGTCCAAGACCTTGGCCTTGTGCCACCATATAGGAGGCCCGGAAGAAGCTCCTGGCTCCTGGCTGTGGACTGGCCCAGCTCCAGCCAATGTGTTCATCTGGGGAGTGAACCAGTAGATGGAAATTTCTCTCTCTCTCTCTCTCTCTCTCTCTCTCTCTCATCTCTCCCTCTCTTTCACTGAAGCTTTGCCTTATAAATAAAATGAATCTTTAAGGAAAAAAAAAAAACAGTTAGAAGAACTCTTTTATTTCTGTTACTTTTTTTAGCCTGGATGAGTTGGTAAGAAAGAGAACACTCAATTTACCTTTTGTGCTTGCTTTAGCTCTGAGGAGAGATTGCTTAAATGCAAAATATTATTACTTGCATTTCTTCTAAAATTTAGATGCAAAGAACAGCAATCTACTCCCACATACCTCAACATCCATGTTTATTTTTAGTCTACATTTATAAAATTGGGCAAAGGATGAAGTAAATACGAAATGAACCCACAAGTATTTTGAGATTTTCATCATAATTTTTAAACAACAACAAAAAATGACTATCTGTGCATCCTGGTTGCCGAGCTTCATGAAAAATTTCATTTTTGTTAAAAATATGTTTTTGGGGTGAGCTTTATACTCTGTCAATGTCACTATCGCTGATTCAAATCAAATGAAAATATTTTCCTCCTTCACTAGGTCTCCCTGTCCCTGAATTTTTTCCTTTCCAAATGTGTGAGCACTGCTGAATGCAACCCCTCTCATCGTTTGTGTAGGCTTTCCTCAAGAATTCATGTTGCACTAGGACCCAACTACCATGTGGTAGAGGTGACCCAGCTGTATATCTAAGACATGCTCCTATTATTTTCATTGTGATATTCATCTGTAGGAGTGACAGAATTAAAAAATAAAAACCTTAAAGATCATATTATTCACTGTTTTATTTCGTGGGAATAAATTACAGTAAACAAATGTGCTTGATGTAACAAACAGCAGAGCAAAATGTAAATTTATGTTTTGGTTATGATATCTTTATTTTGAAGCTTGATCTGAACTTTAACATGAACAATAGAATCATACATTTGAATATGAAATATTCACAATGTAAATGAGATTATATTTTTTAAAATTCTTCAGTCAAAATCACTTGTTAAAAGCAGTGTTATATCTCGATTTATACAGTTCTTTGGTTACTTATAAATTATTTTTCAAACATAAACAATAACACTTTCTTATCAATACAGTTGGAACACATAATTGAAAATTAATCCATGACTGGGAACAGACACCATAACATACTAGTTTAAAAAGCTGTGAAAGGAGTTGGCATGGTGGCACAGAAGTTAGGCTGACATCTGCAACATTGCCAGATGGGGGCCAGTTTTAATGTGCTTGAGATGCCAGAGGAAGATGGTCCAAGTGCTTGGACCTCTTTTCAACCACATACATAGAGTTCCAGGCTCCAAGCTTCATGCTGAATCAGCCCTAGCTATAGAGACCACTTAGGGAGTGAACCAGTAGATTGATGATTCCTTTCTGTCTCTGTGTAACTCTGTCTTTCAAATTTGTCTTTCCTTCTGTCTCTAACTCTGCCTTTCAAATAATTAATTAAAGTGTTTTTAAAAAGCTTTGATAGTATATACTAAAATCTGGAAGAAATAACTGTTTTTAGAAAGAGTTTATGAACCCATGTAAAATAGAAAATTTAACAGATAAATAGGCAATGATGAAATTGACAGCATAATCAACATACACTTTCAGTAAATTCTGGACTGAAAGAATTCAGGAATGAACTCAGCAAAGTTGACTTCTTTCAAAGCATCAGTTATTTTTGCAACAGTATATCATTAGCATCAAAAGCTGACTAAAATAAATAATTAAAAGTGCAAGATAAAAATCTAACTTACATAGAATTTGTCTTTATAGCATAGCAAAAAAATCAGCAATATACTACAAGCAAGTGAAATCCATATCAGCAGCAAGAATGGAATACTTTTGCTAAATCCGTTAAGTCAATTCAGATTAATTTTGAAAATGAGCAAATGTAATACAGAGGCAATTCCTAAAAGAGAATTAACAACCCATGTACAAGAAAACGGTGAGAGACAGAGACATTTTTGTGTTCAATTTGTTAAAGACTAAATACAGTCATCATAAGTGATCAGGAAGGCTTATGTAAAAATGGACTTTGTTTATTTTTCAAAAGAGTTTATTTGTTTGAAGGGCAGAGTTATAAAGAGAGGAGAGACACAGAAAGGACATTATCTTCCATCCACTTGTTCACTCTTCAAGTGACTACAGTGGCCATGGCTGGGCAATGCTGAAGCCGAGACCCTGGGACACTCACATGTCCCAGGTGAGTATAGGTGTCCACGTGCGTGGATCATCCTCCACTGCTTTCCCAGGATCATTAGCAGGGAGCTAGGTTGGATGTAGAGAAGCCAGGACTCCAATCAGCACCCAGATGCAATGTCCACTTCGCAGGCCCTGGCTTAACCCTCTGTGCCACAATGCTGACTTTTTTTTCTAATCTTTTAAGGGCAAGTTGGGAATATCTAATATTGAATGATATAGCTTTTTTAGGAATTCCATTGCACATATAATTTATTCAAAGAAAATAATTATCTTTATAATCAAAAATTTAGAATAAGATCTTATAATCCAAACATTTAATAATTCTTAAATAGATGATTGGTTAATTAAACAAAATGTACTGCATATTTTATGTACTTTAATGAGACTGTTGAAGAATAATGCACTAATCAAGATAATGTACTCAACGAAGAATAAAATCAGCTTCCAAGATAGTATGTTTCCAGGTCTCTAAAGCAAAAAGGTACCAAAAAAAACCACCCACAAATATTGTATATATTGTTCTGCACAATGAATCTATACTTTAATCAGGTTTTCACAGGTAATCATATTCTCCAAATGTTCAAAAACACATAACTGTTCCCTGAACCATCTTGCACATTAACAAACACTGTGGATTTTAAAATTGTTCTTTGGGGATGTTGAAGTATTTTATATTATTTATCTAAAATTAGGCCTATATTATAACATTGAAAGATGACATTTGTACAACATTCTTATTCACTGACACAAAATAGCTATAAAAGTAAACTTTCTAGTACTGGAGGTTCTTAGTGAAGTTCCTTCAGTGCTTTGTAGCTCCAAGTAACTCAAAGTATCCTAAAAATTTATTAAGACATTTCATGTAACAGGAGTTTAGTGTAACAGGTTGGGACATCTCTTGGTCTGTCTGCATCCCATTTGAGAGTTCATATCTCATATTTGGTTCAAGTCCTACTAACATGTCCAACTCCATCATCCTGCTAATGCACACCCTGGGAGGCAGCAGGTGATGGTTCCAGTACTTGGTCCTTGCCAGCCACTTGGGTGTCCTGGAATAAGTCCAAGCTAGCTTCTGATTATTGCTGGAATTTGGAGAGTGACCCAACTGATGCAACTGATCTTTCTCTCCTTCTGCCAATCAAATAAATGAAATAAACACACACACACACACACACACACACACTCCTTGATCATTTTGTGTGGATTTCCTTAAAGTACTCTAGATTCTGCTTTAAAAAAATTGCAGAAATTTGTGAAACATGATAAACATACGCTGTCTTAGCTAAGTTCCCCTGAGAAACCAACATCAAGGCATAATTAAAGACCACAATTTTATTTGTGAAAATGATATTTATGTGAAAACAGAGAGATTGCTGGGAAACCATTACAAGTGGGACCCTAGGTGAAATAGAGGGAGAGAAGGCAGGATAGAAGCATTCTGGACTGCTGTGCTGTCTTGGGAAGATTTTGCAAAGTCACGTGGAAGTGTGGTGTGCCAGGAATGCCTGCTTGGGCCCTCACTACTCAGTCTTTGTCTGGGAACCATCCATGGAAACATGAGCTTGTAAACCTGTGGTGATGGATTCCAAAGTGCAGCAGCCTAGCCACTCCTCAATTGTATTACCAAGGCTGGAATGATTAGTGTAGCCTAATACTTATTTAAAATGTTTAACAGGATTTCTTACACTAAAAATTATTTTCAGACATTTATTTTCACTATTTTATATAATTAATTTTTAAAACATATATTTACTGAGGTGTTCTGCCTTGAATATTTTATGTTATTTTGTGAAAGATTAATTTTAGGGGCCGATGACAGTAGGGTAAAATTCCAGCAGGTTTGAGTCACACCTCTCCACTGCTAATGCACCTGGGAAACCAGAAGAGGATGTGAGTCTTTGGGCCCCTACACCAACCTGGAAGACCTGGGAAAAGCTCCTGGCTTCAGGTCAGCTCAGCTCTGGCAGTTGCAGCCACTTGGGGAGTGAATCAGTATATGGAAGACCTCTCTATGTATCTCTATGTGGGGAGCAACTGGGAGCAACTCGGACTAGACTAAGTTACTGGAATTAAGACTTATTCTATGCATCTGCTCTCCCACAATATGGCGCTGGGAGAGGAGGAAACAGCTTCTACACAGCTGCCTCCAGTTCAACCAGTAACCTGCAGGAGCTGATCCCGCTCCTGATTGGAGGAGAGCAGCGTACTCGGTGTGTGGGTAGCAGAGTTGGGATTGGTGGAAGAGGACTATAAAGGAGGAGAGAGACAACATGCACCAGGAACATCTATCTGAAGGAACACCTGTGCAGCCCCTGAGAGAGCCGGCCGGCGGTGTGCCGCTCCCCTGTGGAAGTGGGGAAAGTGGCAGGGGGAACCGCCCTTCCACGGAGGTGGAAGGGACGGTAGCCAACCCAGGAAGAACCAGCAGCAAACCCGGGGAGGGCCGAGCAGACAAAAGAACAGCGCAGGGTCCTGTGTCGTTCCTCCACGAAGACGGGGAGCGACATAATGGTGCCGTGACTCGGATATGAAGCCTAGGCAGGGCTTAGTGTCGTTCCTCCATGAAGAGGGGGAGTGACATCTCTATCTCTCTCTGTAACTCTGCTTTTCAAATGAATAAATAAATCTTTTAATTTTTTTAAGATTTATTTTATTTATTTGAAAGGCAGACTTACAGAGAGAGAGAGAGAGGGAAAGACGAGAGAGATCTTCCATCTGCTAGTTCACCCTCCAAATGGCTCCAACAGCCATCACTGGGGGGCTGAATCTAGGAGTCAGGAGCTTCTTCTGGGTCTCCCACATGGATTCAGGGGCCCAAAACTTGGGCCATCTTCTACTGCTTTCTCAGCGCATTGCAGAGAGCTGGGACTCAAACCAGCAGTAGTTTTACATGCTATATCAAAACACCAGTCCATTCTTAAATATTTAAATAGCAGTATATCATGGTATATAATTGATAGCAAGTTTCAGGATATAAAAACATATTTTATATATTATATACTGTTCAACATTAGTAAAATGGTCAATATGTACTTCAGAAATCTAGTTTCTGTTGAGAACATTGTATAAGATCCATTGTATAAGAAAAATGCATGCAGGTTGACATGAAGGATAGCTGGATAGTAGGTAATAGAATTTCACAGTTATTAAGAGTCTAGTGGCTTACAGTCCATGCAAGCTTCTGCTTATATTTCCCACTACAGGAATTTCTTCTACAGGAAATGAATAGATTTCAACAAGTCAAACTTAAAAACACATAAAGTTTTATATCTCTGTTTCATAAATAGTTTTCTTTTATTAGTTCTATACTTCTTTCATCAGTTGTGTCAAAACCACAAAAACTTGAACAGTTTTCAGGATTTTCTTGTTTTTTAATCTTTGCTATTATTTTATTACACTGATTTCTATCTCACTCCCTTTTTGTTTATTTAATTTTATTTTTTTTTATTTTCTGACATACCGAAAGCTAATTTTTTTAAATATTCCTTAAAATGTGTGATTTTTCTGTAATCAGTGTATACTGATGTGTTTACAGGCTGGAATGAGTATATAAAACTGACTAGTTGACTATTGGTGTATGTGTTTTAGTCTTTTAAACAGACGCAAAACAGAATATGGCCTATTGAAGCCCTTTATTTCTTATTGGAGACACTCAACTGGAAGCCAACAAGTCAGGGAATGTGTATGGATTCTATGGTAATTGAGACTGCATAGAATTTCATTGTCATTGAGGCAGTTGTGAGGTCAATCTGTCTGGAGTGGCGTGCCTGAGATAATTCTGTATCCATAAATACCAATATTGTGAACAATATAAAACAACATTTCTAGACTACTCTACATATACAAACTAATTTTCAGGCTTCACTTTCTTTTTTTTTTTTTTCAATATTTACATATGTTTTGGCATAAATTCCTAAAAACAGAAATTCTTCCCAAGCTTCAGAGAAAGAAATCTTTGGTCAGTGTATTTGAATTATTCACATTTGAGGTGTGGAGTTACACTACATTATTGTAGAACCAAAAATCCATTTCTTTTTGTGAACTGGCATTCTTATTTAGGTAGAAAAAGCAAATCTCTTTTAAATTAAGAGCTTATTGATTCAGTTGGTAGGGATGTTACTAGCTCAAAGACAACTCAGAAATATTTTATTATTTATGACAATTTTTTGTAAGACTTGTTTCTTGGCTTTAGCAATTTCCTTCTCATCCTGTGCTTCAAGGAGCCAAAGGAACAACTGCATGTGGTTGCCAGGATACATGAGCAGCCAGGGCCTGATGAAAGTAGAATGGAAAAGCTTGAGTTGTCATCAAAATGGAGAAATCTTGAGGGGAAACTGATTTGGTGAGTGGCAACTAGAATTTACAAATGCTGATTCTTTTCAAGTTAACAAGAGAAAATTTGTGGCAAGTATATGCCATGTATGCAAGACTGTGTGTGTGTATCTGTATAGTGATATATAGTTCTATAGATATCTATTTCTAGTGTAAAAGCTACTGGAGAAGAAATAATGCCTTATAATTGATATGCAGTTAAGAGTTTCTATTTGGAATCAGCATATAATTAAATTTCATTAAGTCCAGTATTGTTTTGTCATATCTGGTTAGTCTTATCATCATAGCAGTGTAGTAACAATTGACTTATTTTCATAGTTAATAAACATTACCCTGACACAATATGATCCTTGAATTTCCCATCTGCCTTTTCCACACCATTAGAAAAACAAATCTTGTTTTAAAATAGATTTACTGAAAAGTAGCTGCAAATGAATTTCTGTGTTGTAAAACTGTGATAATGCTGCATGAAATGTCCACTAGTCAGGGTTGTCTGGTGGATGGAGTTCTCTGAAGTACTAAGACACTCAAACACTTGCATAATACTTATGTAAAGTAAGAGAGTTTAAATAATTTTACCTATTACTATCACAGCATGGACACTGTACAGAGAAAGTAACTTCCTTGTGATTAAACTAAAATATCAAAATAGTATTTTCTGATTAAACTTTATTAATTTAGTTGCCTAGACTCATTCTTAATTTTAAAGTTGTATGTCTATTTCTTTTTAATGTGTTACCTGTCATTAGAATGAAAGTGATTAAGAATGACTGACAAGGAGGGCTAACAATGAGAAGGAAATAAAAACTGAACTTTTTGGTAGACTAGGAAATTGAAATATGACAGGTAGGAAGTGACTTAAGAGTCACTGTTTAAAATTTGCAGACAATCTGTAAATTAAACTTCTTCAATTCTCTCCTCTTACCATGTTTTCAAAAAAATGGAAAAAATAAGACCTTGGATTTTCTAAGATGGAAAACTCTAAAAGGAATTTAACTTGTAAGAAAATCTACATAAAAATCTTATATAATACATAGGCATTTAATTCAGGATATTAATATTTGTACTCTAGATGCTGACACCAACCATTTAACACTCGTGTCATTGACATATTTATTTCACCACCTCAAGGTATAACATAAAAGTTTAATTATGGATATTCATTTCCTTCTTTTAGCCCTGATGTTTACCCATTTAACCTACACATCATAGATACATATATTTTTACCAATGCAAGCTGTGAAATGTTAAAATTAAGCCACAAAATGTTAAAATTAAACACAAACATTGCCTTTTCTACTTCCATGTACATAAAAATCAGCCATGAAATTGCAGAAAATAGATATTTTACTATGAAAATACTTGTAATATAAAGATTTTAAATCATTAGAAAAAATACTTATTTTTGCAAATAACAATTCTAGCTGTAAATTTAGATATGACAGTTATCTACTATAAGACAGTATGAACCTGAAGATATATATTAAGTTTGAAAATAAACCTGAGGCAATAGATTGTTTTTGTAAAACTGAAGCATTTGTATTATAAAATGTCAGGCAATATAAAAAACGTAAAGATAGTTAAAAGTATGCATCAAAATATAAACAGTTGAAGACAGTCTTTGCTAAATTCGATTACATTTTAGAGGATATTTCTCAATTGCACATAGAAACAAAAAGATGATTGATAGATGATAGGTAGATAGATGAATAGAGTCAGATATAGATATATACAGCATATAGCTTTAAGAAAAAATGATTATAATTTTCTTGCATTTAAACAAAAAAGGAGCAAAAGAAAAATTACAAGATTAGTGAATTTAAAATAAAATCTGAATCACGAACAGAAATATAATTACTATGAAAGCCACGTAAATTTTGGAAAACATATACCCCTGTGTGCCCACGTGATGGACCACCAGCTGGAGAATCACTCTTGTGTCTGAGTCTCACCCTCTCCATAGGTTCTGACATGTGATTCAGAATGGTGTGGCTGAGTTATGGAGTTTTTTCAATGTGACTCTAGTAAGAAGCCAGAGTTGAGAACAAGTGTCTAAATCAGAGAAAGTTACAATGAAAGCTTAAAGTTATGAGAAATGATAAAAAATTGGGATGCATATGATTTTATGTATTTTAACATGGATATAATAGAGAGAATGAGTAGATTAACAGTTTTATTACTACCCCAAAATTCCTAAAAGAAAAAGTACTATCTATGATTGAAGAATATTTCATATAGTCTATAAATTCCCACTTTTTTTATTCTTAGTTTTTGAATTACTTCAATGATTGCAAACAGTTTTTGGTGAGGTTTCCTCTTTCCCCTTTGATTTCTCTCATATCTTAAATAAATGAATTTAATTTTCATTCTCTCTGGCCATTCAACCATTTATACACTTATCTCATTGTTTATGCTACACTTTTTTTTTAATTTGGAACTCCAGGAAATAACAATTTTATTTTATGTCCAAAGATAAGCATTAAATTACAGTTACACGAATATTGCTGTAGAGAATTCTGAAATAAGCCATAATTTTCCCTTCTTTGAATGATTGTTTTCTATCTATATGCTCAGGGATCTTCTCTATCCTTTGAGAGCTGCAACTTTAACTTCAAATGTTTGTCATCATGTTTTGAAGTTGAGCATTTTTCCACTTACTTAATATTTTATTAAGATACTTCTTAACTCTTTATTTCAACTAATATTTCTCTTTTCTATTCTGTGTTGAAATAGTTTGCTTTGCTTTCCAATATTAGCAATGGTAGACATAATGCAATGGTGTAGCTTTGATATCGATCATTCTTAAATATTTTTTCTTTCTGAAATACAAACCACATAAAAAGGTTTTGAATATAAGAATATAGATATAATGAGTAATAATTTACAAAGTTGGGTCAATAAATGGAATTTATTCAAAGAATTCTCTAAAAGCATATTTCTTTCTCCTCCTACTAGGAGGTAATGATTACCCTAAATGCTATTTTCAATTCACTGAGTTTATCTATAGTGTTTTTACATATATTAACATTCCATGTAATGTTTGGGAATTTCCAGAAATGTTCACTTGTAACATGTTTCTTTTAATCAAAATTATGTTTCTAAGAAGATATACTGATCAATATATCTAAATATATCTATAGTTCAATCATTTTAGCTACTATATAGAATTCTATTATATAAATATGCCACATATTTATTAAATATGTTTAATTCAGAATGGACATTCCTAATTGTGCCCAAATATTTTTCTTCTCTTCTATAAGTTATTTTACACATATTTATTTTGACATGTATATGAGTTATTAGGGGCAATAATAAACAAGCAACATATTCTTTGAGGATATTCTCATATTATTGAGTAACTTTGATTTTTTTTTCAAAACAGCTTATTAATAATTTTCCCCTTCCTTGTCAATGGCTCCAAGTTATGTAAATAACATCTATTCTTATATATCAAATTTCCTCATTTACATTTTTCTTTGTCTAACATTGTCTTTTTTACAATGTAACAGCACATAATTTGAGTTTATTTTATATTTTATTTGCTACTGAATATTTTAAGCATCATTTGTTATTGTATGGGCCATATGTGTTATGTGTTCATGAAAGTCTCATTAACTTATTTGCTCATTTTTCCGACTAGGCTGGTTGTTCTTTTAGTTGTTTGTGGACAGATATTCTTTAGTCTGGCTATATATCCCCAGTTGTGTGCTTAGTGTATGCTTTAACCAAATGTGATTTCCTTTAGTCTGGATATGCATCCTTAGTTGTGTGTTCAGTGTATACTTTTACCAAATGCAATGTCCTGTTAGTGATGCATATTGAACCCACACCTTCCTGCATTCCTGCCATGTGTACTCCCATTATACATTGTTCCTAGGCTCAGTCATGTGCATTTCTTTGGTCAATTGGTTATTCACAAGGATATTATAAAAATTCTTATCTTCTTGAACACTGTTATTGGTTGCTGGTCTTCATGCTGTAAATAACTTGGAATTTGATGGCTTTCTGATAAATGATCACATGCATAAAGATTCTGTAGATTGAGGTGTATCTCAACTATTCTAAAGCTACTCTAATGCCAGACTTTGCTCTGTGATGAATATAGCCGAATGTGTCACCTCAGCTACAGTAGGGGGCCAGAAACAATCACCCAACTGAGCAGATATAAAAATAAAATTCTTAGGTTTTGGCCACCATGTTTGAGGGATTTTTGTTACAAAACAAGAAGTGAAACAGAAAGTGTCAATGGTCATAATATACAACTGACATATATTTCATTAGTCTGTGACCAGATATAGCAGGGATGAAATCGCTAGGAGAGACCACAGAAAGGGGCATCCATGGTAGATATTGGTGAAATAATTACTAAGATAGTTACCTATGAAAGCTTGTTAGAGAGAATGTACTTCAACAACTTGGGAAGGTTTCCAGGGAAAATGTTCAAAGAAGCCAAGTAGCTACTTTAGCCACCTACGATTGCAAGACAGATGAACTAGTCAAGACATTTCTGGATTTTGTTTGTTTTGTAAATCTGTCTAGCTTTGGACCTCCCGTAATGGTAAATAATAACATTCATCCTTTCCTCCTCAGTCAAAAAATAATCTCAGAATAATAAACGAAGTCAAGGCCAAGGTGCCTCCAGGAAAACGTAGCCCTAGAAAAATCAAAATGATGGAGCAGCTATAAAACACTTCCACACAACTTTCTCAGTTACAAAAAAAAAAAAACACACACACACACAAAAAAAACAAAAAACAGTGTTTCTAAATATCATAATGGTCATGTGTCAACAACAGCAAATCCACAATCCAAAGTACAGAAAGGCATGAACTCACTTGTAGATGTTATTTTTTTTCTAATGTAGTAGAATATTTAATACCATTAGAAGGCAAATTAAAGCATGATGAAGTTTAAAATCTATTTGAGCAAAAAGGAATTTACGAATCTGGAAACACAAAACTGACTGAGGTTTTGGGCTCCAGGGAAGGAACACATGGACACGGATTTATAGTATGTATACCTAAGTAAAGGAAAGAGCACATTTCATTGAGGGGCTAGCATTGTTGCATAGCAGGTAAGGCCACTTCCCGTGATGCGGGCATCCCATATGGGCACTGGTTCCTGTCCTGGCTACTATATTTCTGATCCAGCTCCATGTTAGTGGCCTGGGAAGAACACTGGAATGTAGCCCAAGTGTTTGGGCCCCTACCACCAACATGGGGAGACCCAGATGAGGTTACTGGCGCTTGGATTCAGCCTGGCCTGGCCCTGGCATTGTAGCCATCTGGGGAGTAAACCAGTGGATGGGAGATCTCTCTTTGTTGTCTCCCTCTCTCTCTCTCTGCAACTTGGAGTTTCAAACAAAATAAATAAATATTTTTAAAAGAACACATTTTTTTGTTCTAGTACCATTGGTTGAACTCTGTAATTAACACACAATTATTCTTAGGTGTTTAAATTTTAACTGAAAAGTGATCCCTGTTAGGAATTTGGAAACCATTATGCTGAGTGAAATAAGCCAATCCCAAAGGGACAAATACCATATGTTCTCCCTGATCGGTGACAACTAACTGAGCACCAAAAAGGAAACCTGTTAAAGTGAAATGAACACTATAAGAAACGCTGACTTGATCAGCCCTCACCCTGACTGTTGATGAGCAACTTAATATGTTATCCCTCTTAGTATTTTTTTTGTTTGTTCTACTTAATACTTTTGGTTAGATACTGTAATCAATACACAATTCTTCTTAAGTGCTGAAACTTAACTGAAAAGTGATCGCTGTTAAATATAAGAGTGGGAATAAGAGAGGGAAGAGATGTGCAATTCGGGACATGCTCAAGCTGACTTACCTCAAACGGTAGAGTTAGAAACATACCAGGGGATTCCAATTCAATCCCATCAAAATGGCATGTACCAATGCCATCTCACTAGTCCCAGTGATGAATTTCTGTTCACAATTGATCATAATGATAGGACTAAGAACCAACGGGATCATATAAACAAGACTAGTGTCTGCAAATACTAGCTGATAGAATCAAAAAGGGAGAGAACGATCCAACATGGGAAGTGAGATACACAGCAGACTCATAGAATGGCAGATGTCCTAAACAGCACTTTGGCCTCATAATCAGCCCTGAAGGCACACGGATCTGGCTGAAAAGCCCATGAGAGTATTTCAGGCATGGAAAGCCAAGACACTCTGGGGAAAAAAAAAAAAAACCTAAATGAAAGATCTCCGTGAGTGAGATCCCAGTGGAAAGAATGGGTCATCAAAGAAGGAGGTACCTTTCTCTGAAGGGAGGAGAGAACTTCCACTTTGACCATGGCCTTGTCTAAATATGATCAGAGTCGGTGAACTCAGGGGGCTTCCATAGCCTTGGCAGCTCATGACAAGAGCCTAGGGTGATTACTGATGCCATAAACAAGAGTGTCATTTTGTTAAGTCAACAATAGGAGTCACTGTGCACTTACTCCTCATGTAGGATCTTTGTCCTTAGTGTGCTGTACATTGAGATTTAATGCTATAACTAGTACTCAAACAGTATTTTTCACTTTATGTTTCTGTGTGGGAGCAAACTGTTCAAATCTTTACTTAATGTATGCTAAACTGATCTTCTGTATATAAAGAGAATCGAAAATGAATCTTGATGTGAATGGAAGGGGAGAGGGAGTGGGAAAGGGGAGGGTTGCTGATGGGAGGGATGTTATGGTGGGGAAGCCATTGTAATCCATAAGCTGTACTTTGGAAATTTATATTCATTAAATAAAAGTTAAAAAAAAAAGAACACATTTGATTGGCTGCAGTTACAGAGTTGCCTGATTTGGACTAGCTTGCTGCAATGACCACAGTTATGTAACTACAAGTTAGAAGCTTCTGAATGGTCATCCTTAAGTTTCATTTTTCCTTAATATGGGACTTTAGAAAAAACATTTCAAGTTTAGTTTTATTTATGTTTGCAAATCCAGCAAGGTTTTAGATCACTTTTGAGCTCTCACTAGATTTGCCCGTTTATGGATGCTTCAGGCCTAGTTTCCAATTTAATTTACTTTAACATTACAAAACTTCCGGAGGACTTATGAGACCTTGCACTAAAAGGGACCAAGAAAGTTTCAAATAAATAAGTCTCTAGGTGCCCACCTTTCTGCATGCAGTAAGGTTGAGAAGCTAGTTGCAAATACGAACAATTTCCTGTGGAACAAGAAAGGGGACTTGTTGGAGACAAAGCCAGGAGTTCACAGAGCAGAGCCCACCTAGATTTTGGAACTTCTGTGGACAAGTGACCCCTTTTTAAATATTGATTTGTGGTTATCCCATCTTGGACTTTGCATTTTATGTCAAGAATAAGTAGATCAAATATTTTTTTTTTCCAAGCTAAAGACCTCTGTGCAGCAAAACACCACGGAGGAAGCTGTACATGTAGAATCACACACCAAAAACTCATCTTCATTTACACATCATCTACATGTGGCATTCTTTATCTTATACCATAATGGCATGAAATGTTAGGGGAAGTGGAATGACACTGAGTATAGTTGGCATATGGAAGATATGTGAGTCATTAGATGTCAGAGAGCAGGTTGCACTAGGTGATCATATTGCGATAAAATATGCCTCTCATATTCATACTTTGTTTATAATCCCTCCCCCCTTTTATAATGGCTTTTTGCTTAGCCAACTAAATGACTTTAGCTACATCCTGGAGAATAGAAGATTTTCACAGCTGAAGCTAGGGGCCGGTGTTATGGCATAGTGGGGTGGAGCCGCCAGCTGCAGTGTGAAGGTGAGTAATCCACAGATTTTGAAAAGTAGTAGCTTTCTGTTATTCTAAATATCTTAATTTTAGGATCATGTGCATGTATCACTAGATTACCAAATTTTCAGGTTTGTTTTATTACTTTTGGTGCTTTTTGATTAAAATTATCTTCGTTTCATTGTAGCTACATATAACAAATTTCCCTTCTTGATATTTTTTGGTATTCTATTTAAGAAATGATTCATGAATCTATGAGGATACTCTGTTATAACATATTAAACATTTGTATTTATTTCCTTCACATTAATATACCAAGAATTTTTGTAGGAGTCTGCTGTGGTACCTATGCGTATTTTGCAGGGGGAAGATGCGGGGAGGGCACAGATATGTTATACTCCAATTTTATTTTATTTTTTTCCTCATGGAATACTAATTTTACTAAAATTGTTTTAGTTTTCTTTTTTTAAAGATCAGCCTATGTATATTGCAAATTCAATTTTCATATATGTGTTTATGTCCTGGTTCTCCATGCTGTTCCATTTCTCATGTTTTTAGTCCTACATCATTATCAAATTTTCTAGATTTATTCCTAGATATCAGTACTTCTATGCTATCTATAAAAGCAAAAATAAATAATCAGATCTTTAATAAAATCATGAGTTTCAAGTTCTTATCTGATGTAAAAATTTATTTGGGATTTTAAGGGAAGGACTGCTCATCTGATTCAAATGTTAAAAATTGATAACAGACTAAGACCTTTTTTCCAAAATTAAAGTGGATTAATGAATTAAAGGGAATCAGGAAGGAATTATAGGACATATGCAGTCTGATTAAAGACTTTCAAAATAATTCATATAAAGAATTTGTAATGACCTCTTGGTGTATCCAATGAAGTATTTTTTTGCAAATTATTATTGTGGTTTCTTTGTTCTTTTATTCTGCCTAAGTAACAAGATTCAAATTTTCTGAGATAAAGGAGAATATGTGATGATGAGGTTACAGAGGGGGAAATCTTAGTTCAGTTTTTGGTCTCTTAATTATGAGCCATTTATCCTGCACAAACATGATCAATTTGAGTCAATATATATTTGAAACACAGAATGCAGACGTGGCCTAAAACACAAATTTGGGAATCACCAGAGGATGAAAGCAATTTTACCCCCCGGGACTGATAAAATAACTAAAATAGAAAAGAAAATACATTTAAGGATTGGTTTTGGAGCTTTTTCACTTTGATAGTTCTAGACAATGATTAGCAGAAGAAACTTCGAAGGAATACTCACAAGACAGAAGGGGATCCAGGAGTAGTTATGAGTAAGATTAACTGAAATGATATCTGACTACTGATCTTTGTGTCACACAATACACAGCTCATTGATGAGCATGATTACAGCTGCCATAGAAGAGATGGATGGAGTATAAGGAATAATTGAAAGGGGGAAAAGAAGATGAAATATATGGAAAACTCAAACCAAATTTCAGGTACTTTAGTTCTGCTTGATAAGCATTCTTACTTTCTTGCTGTAGACATTTTTTTTAGTTCTCACTAAAATTTTATTTTTCCCAACTTTTATTTAATAAATATAAATTTCCAAAGTACAACTTTTGGATTATAGTGGCTTTTCCCCCCATAACCTCCCTCCTACCCGCAACTATCCCATCGCCCACTCCGTCTCCCATCCCATTCTTCATCAAGATTCATTTTCAGTTATCTTTATATACAGAAGATCAACTTAGTATATACTAAGTAAAGATTTCAACACACTGCACCCACACGGACACATAAAGTATACAGTACTGTTTGAGTAGTAGTTTTACCATTAATTCGTATAGTACAACACATTAAGGACAGAGATCCTACATGGGACTAGGTGCACAGTGACTCCCGTTGTTGATTTAACAATTGAAATGCTCAATTATGATGTCAGAAATCACCCAAGGCTCTTGTCATGAGCTGCCATGGCTATGGAAGCCTCTTGAGTTCACAGACTCTGATCTTATTTAGACAAGGCCATGGTCAAAGTGGAAGTTCTCTCCTCCCTTCAGAGAAAGATACCTCCTTCTTTGATGGCCCGTTCTTTCCACTGGGATGTCACTTACAGAAATATTTCATTGAGGTAATTTTTGTGCCATAGTGTCTAGGCTTTCCATGCCTGCGAAACTGTCATGGGCTTTTTAGCCATATCTGAATGCCTTCAGGGCTGATTATGAGGTCAGAGTGATGTTTAGGACATCTCCCATTTTATGAGTCTGCTGTGTATCCCACTGCCCATGTTGGATTTTTCTCTCCTTTTAATTCTATTGACTATTATTGGCAGACACTAGTCTTGTTTATGTGATCCCTTTGACACTTAATCCTATCATTATGATCAATTATGAACTTAAACTGATCACTTTGACTAGTGAGATGACATTGGTACATGCCACCTTGATGGGATTGAATTGGAATCCACTTGCACATTTCTACTCTACCATTAGGGGTAAGTCCAAGTGAGCATGTGTCGAACTGTATATCTTTGAATTACTTATCACAGTGCTTCCACATGGCAGAGTGTTCTCAGATAATTTATACTTTAAAATAATTAGGCATTTTCATATGTATAGACCATGTTTCTCATTTTGAAGGATAAAGAGTATTGATATGGCCCCCAAGACTTGAGTTTCATATTTCACTTCTTTATAACATGCTATTATCTTTGTCAATGACTGTCATTCTAGTTTCTTCATTATAACTAACATATACAGTTTTTTTAGTCTCCACGTTTCTGTTTGAGATCCATTTATTTTCCTCCAATATTTGATAGATTACTAAAATACATTATTTTTACTCCAATAGGTATTGAAATTATTCTTCCCTTTTCCCATCTAAATAGTAAATTTGTTTATATGTTTCATATTTCAAATATGTCTTTATTTAGAAATATTTTGTCTAATTGTGTCTTTGTGTCATTTGTTAAAACAATTTTAGTGCATTCTAGATTTGGGTCCTGTGCAGTTTATTTCAATGTAAAACTCAGTCATATTTATCCTGTTACTTCTACCTTTGCTTCTATTTTCTTCCCAAATGATTCTCATTTCAACAATATTTTTAAAAATCATACCACAATGATTTATGTATTTTCTTAATCTTTTTAATTTATTTATTTGTTTGAAAGGTAGAATTAGACACAAAGAGTCAGAGAGACAGGGAGGAGAGAGAGAAGGAGAGAGAGAAAGTGAGAGAGAGAGAGAGACAGAGTGAGAGAGAGAGAGAGAAACCCTTTATCCACTTTCTTTCCCTAGATGGCTGCAGCAGGGAGTTGGGTGGATATGAAGCCAGGAGCCAGGAGCTTCCTCCAGTTCTCTCATGTGGGTGGCCGGGGACCCTAGTACTTGGGTCATTTTCAGCTGCTTTCCCAGGCACATTAGCAGGCAGCTGGATCAGAAGTTGAGCAGCCAGGAATGGACCTGAAGCCCATATGGGATCCCAGTGCTGCAGGCAATGGCTTTACCCAATACACCACAGCACTGGCCCCTCTTCATTTCTTTTTAAAAATCTTTCAAAATGACTAAATATTTTGATAAATTACAATTCTCAACATGCTATATCTACTTTATATTCTTCATCTGATCCACTTACAGGTATGACTGGTCTATGCAATTGTCTGCTTTTAATGAGTGTTTTAGAATATATTTTTTTTTTATCTGTGGATGGGGTACAGGTCTCATCACCTTTTCTTCACATGATTTAAATGACTTTCCATTTGCACTTGTGTTCTCAGGGAACTAAAGGCAGAGTCAGCAAACTTGAGAACAAAACTTGGCAAAAGATCTACAGAAGCAGTCAGTGTTTAGTAGGACAATCCCCAGAGAGAAGAAAGCATATTCAGATGATTTTGAGATCCTTTACTGCTTTGCCCTTAAGACATTGCTTGATTTGTAAATTTGGGCCAAAGGCTAAGGAACTGAAAAGGAAGCAGAGGTCACTAAGAGATAAAAAGTCACCAAGCACATTGTATGGTGTTCAGCCAGAATATCCTCGCTCCCATTCCACTACACTGCATTACTTAGTAGTCAAAGGAAGCTCTATGCCATCAGTGGTAAATTCTTCCAAACTAATCCCATGAAAGCAAACTAAAAGCATCAATCCTCCTTATTCTGTGACCAGTCAAGAGACTGCTAGCACCACACCCAGAAGTAGAGCCTTGATAATGTGATATAGTCTAATAAACGAACATTGTGAGAAAAAGAAGGGGATGAAAACCAGGAGCCACCGTATCCTTCTCAAAAGTCAGATTTTCCATAGGATCTCCTTCATGATATCAAGGAAATTGAAAAAATAAGAGCTTTCTGAAACAATGGCTAAGCAACTATGAGGTTATGGTACAGAAAAGGAAATGTTGGCATTCATGTAAGATGTTAGTTTTCTACAATTATTTAGTGTGACACCAGAGCATTAAAAGAAAATCATTACAACAGCCAATGGTTGAATGGGAAATCTGCAGCTTAAAATGATTTCTACTTAGCCTGATACTGAGTTCAAAAGATGAATGCCAGCAGTATGAAGGGAATAGGTAGAACTTAAAATATTAGTCTACATAAGTTAAAGAAATGTGACATAAATGATGGCCAAAATTATGATGGGCTTGCCATAGCTGATCAGAAAAAATACATAAGACTTCATAATGGAAAAGTATTATGAGGGACCCAGGTCCAAGGTTCATATTCAGGCATATCCACTTCCTAGATGGAACTTTGATCTGATAGCTTTGAGGCCTTACAGCCATAATATCTTTTTACCTATAAATGAAAGTAAAATATTACCTACCATCCACATTTTCAGTAAGAATTAAATGATTTAGAAGAAGAAAGACCTTAGCATCCAACCCATTGAAAAGCTCATTAAGTAAGCTGTCATTATTATCAGGAAAAATAAAGAAATGTGACCACTGCCTAGATAGACCTGGTGAATTAATTTCATTTAATACAGCCTGTTAGCAAACAAAGACAGCTAATTTATAAAACAAACACATTACTCTAAATATAGATTACTCCTAGTAAATATTAGATATCAAAGTACAATGGAATAATGTCCACAGTGTTTTGAAGATTAGAAGTGGTTTGGTAATAGCTCCATTCTAAACAATATGTCATTTATGGATGGATGTAATACAAATACACCCTCAGATATCTTTAACAAAAAATCCTGTGTACTGTTCTTCAATGGGGATAAAACATGCTGAAATGTCAGATTCAATCTACATGAAATGACTAAAACCAGCCCACTTCAAAAAGCCCACTTAGATTATTCAGATACAATATTCAGATACACAGAACTATACTATGAATAAATATTCTTATCTAAATTTGGAAAAATGAGAAAAACAAAAATATGTGTAGCAACAGTAAAGAAAATAAAGAAAGCAGGAAATCAGTTTATAAAAATAATCATTTGTATTAACCATTGAAGTAAACATTAATGGGGTTTTTGAGATTGGGAATCCCACCCAAATACTTGCATTTGCTGTATTTCAAGAACAAGTTATTCTACATAGCAAAAATGAACTAGAAAATACAAGCGTGAAATGAGCTGAGTCTTTTTAAAGAAACTTATTTAAAAGGCAGAAACAAAGATGGCCTAGCAGATGCAGAGAGAGCTTCCATCTACTGATTCACTCACCAAATGCCTACAATGCTGAAACAGCATCAGAACAAAACCAGAAGCTGGAAATTCAATTCGGATCTCCCAAATGGGTGATAGGAAATCCAGGCCTTGAGCCATCTCCTGCTGCTTTCCAAGGTCCTCAAGAGCAGGAAACTGGAACAGGGAGTGAACCTGGAATTTGAGCTCTGTCACTCAAATATGGGATACAATTGTCCCAAGTGGCATCTTACTACTATGTAAACTTCGGTCTCTAAGAAAATATTTTAATGCCAGTACAGACCACACAGTAGAATACTAGAACAGAACATTAAACAAATAATACTGTGTTTATGGAAGATGTGCTCCCTTTATAATGAAAATGTCTTATTCAGTTCCAATTTATACTGAACATAAATCAGTAAATACAATGATGAATTGGGCAGAATGATTGTGGCTGGAATCTTCCATACTTCTTTCTAGTTTTGGAACTAACAAATTCAAGAATAAATTAGCATAGTATATTGTAGGATGGTTAAATCTAGTTAATTAACAAATGCTTTGCCTCATATATTTATCATTATTGTGGTAACAACATAACTTCCATTCTGTGTTTTTCAAGAACACAATGTCATCATTAGCTATTATCATCATTCAGTACAATTAATCACTTGTATTTATTCCTGTGATCTCAATGCACTTATACATCTTTTTAAAAAAGCTTTATTTGTTTATTTGAAAGTCAGAATTAAAGAGATGGAGAGGTAGAGACAGAGAGAGAGATCTTGCATCTGTTGGTTCACGCCCCAGATGGCCACAATGTCCAGGGCTGGGCCAGGCAGAAGTCAGGAGCCAGGCACTTCCTCCAGGTCTCCCACATGGGTGGCAGGGGCCCAAGCATTTGGGCCATCTGCTGCTTTTCCAGGTGCATTAGCAGCGAGCTGGATCAAAAGTGGAGCAACTGGGACACAAAAGAATGCCCATATGGGATGCCAGTGCTATTCATGCCATTTTAAAGAATAATAGCCTGTACAGTTATAAGAATCGGTTTATATCATTTTACAACATGATGCATATACAAATTTATGCTTCTTTAGTGGCATATTTTGCTCAAAAAATGAAATAATTATTGTTGAGTAGTAAGAACAGAGGCATATAATGAGAGAGATAAATGAAAAGGGAAAGGGGAGTAATTTGCAAAAATATGCATGAAAACACTGAGGTTGCTTATGTTTGATATGAAGATTTGGGGAGTTTTTTTCCTTTCCATATAAAAGGGAGAAAATAGACATTTGTAAATATTGCCCTAGGGAAAAATTCAGTTCCATTATCAAAATGTAGAAAAGCTAGTAGATTTATATTTAAACCCATACTTTAATATTCATATATGGGATGGCTATATATATATATATATTTATATGTACACAGATGAGTAGTTTATTCATTTTGTCTGTATAATTAGAAATTGTAGAGATAGAATGATTCAAATTAGAAATATTAGAGTTAGAAAATAGGCTAATCCTCTACCTGCGGCGCTGGCACACTGAGTTCTAGTCCCAGTCGGGGCGCCGGATTCTATCCTGGTTGCTCCTCTTCCAGTCCAGCTCTTTGCTGTGGCCCGGGAGTGCAGTGGAGGATGGCCCAAGTGCTTGGGCCCTGCACCCTATGGGAGACCAGAAGAAGCACCTGGCTCCTGGCTTCGGATCAGCGAGGTTTGCCGGCTGCAGTGCGCAGGCCACGGCGGCCATTGCGGGGTGAACCACCAGAAAAGGAAGACCTTTCTCTCTGTCTCTCTCTCTTCTCACTGTCCACTCTGCCTGTCAAAAATAAAAATAAATAAAAATAAGAAATATTAGAATTAGAAAACTTATAAATTAGAAACTCTAATCATAACCTAATTAGAAAAAATAGAAATATTCAGCTTAAGTGATATCTTTTGAAAGAATAAATGTACCCTCTCAAAACTGTTTATATTACTAGTCATATTATTTATTTATTGCTAATTTTAATTTTCTAATTTTTATTCACTAAATTATTTTTCAAAAATTTAAAGGAAAAACAAAAATAATTTTGATGACTTCAAAATACATTATTTATGTGAATTTTATGTTAGATGATCATTAAGCAAATATCTTTATCACGTAAATAAGTTAGCATAAAATGTATAAGACTAAAATATGTATTTCTACACAAAATTTCGCCCAAGGAATTAAGTTTACTTTCATAGTTTTCCTTAGTTCTGAATAGAATGTAACATTTATTTTATAAAGAAAAGAAAATTATGTCATTGCATTAATCGGATATTGAGGCATTTTGTTTTTCCTATTTTTCCATACCTTAATATTTTAAACAATTTTAAACATCCAAATTTGTAAATGATTCAATGAAATACAAAAGTAATAATTAAAACAAAGTTAAGTCTGAGAGGAGCAGGATGAGTTCAAACTCTTTATCAATTACTGCCATATATTTAGAGTCACAATCTCAATCAAGTTTCATGTGCTTGAACATACATATGAAGAGAATTTGTTTAGAAAACTGGTACTTCTCCAAAGTGTAGTTGCAATAGTTTTTCTGTCACTGCTAAGCATGCATGAACATTTCAAAATAAATGGGGTAACACTGAAAGCAGTAATCTGTGGAAATCATACTGCATGAACCAATCATATAGTGATTCACAAGTGTGAGGGGATTATGACTTCTATCCTCTGAACAGAGAAACCAACCTACAGTGAATTTAAGCATTTTACCCAGGAATGCACCACAAGTCATGCCTGGCGCTAAGCAAAACCATATTTCATAAAATATTATCTACTTTAATTCTTATTTGGGAAAGCTATAGAAGAAGTTCAAATGGGTTGAATAGATCCAGTAGGAATCACATGCTGCATATGTTCATATCTAAATTTTGCAAAGTAAATCTCAAACAAATAAGATAGAAACATCCTTTTTAAAGTTTTGAGAGAGAAGAAAAAGAGAGAGAGAGAGAGAGAGCAAGAGAGCACTTCCATTCACTGATGCATGCCCCAAATGTCTGCAGTGGCCAAGACAGGGACTAGAGCCCTGGGTGGGGATCAGAAACTCAGTTTAGTTCTTCCTTGTCAGAGGCAGGATCCCAATGCACTGAGCCATCACCACTACTTCCCAGAGTCTGCACTGAGTCAGGAGTCTGAACCAGGTAGGCATCAAACCCAGATTCTCCAGTGAAGAATCTTCACCCATGTCTCAACCAGTCGACTAACCACCTACCCCAGAGGGAAATAGTAAACAATAGACGATTGCTTAGTAAAGTAGATATATAAATACTTTACAACTCTCTCTTCAAATGTCTAAATAAATCTATTGTCAAGTAAGCAACTCCGTCCTTCCTCCCCTTAAAAAGAAGTGTGAGATAAAAATGAACTAGGGCCAGCACTGTGGCATAGATGGTCTAAGTCCTTGGGCCCCTGCACCCACATGGGAGACCTGGAAGAAGCTCAAGGCTCCTGGCTTCAGAATGGCTCACCTCTGGCCATTGTGGTCATTTGGGGGTGAACCATCAGATGGAAAACCTCTCTCTCTCTCTCTCTCTCTCTCTCTCTCTCCCAATCTCCTCTCTGTATGTAACTCTGACTTTCAAATAAGTAAATAAAATCTTTAACAAAAAAGAATACGGAAGTGGAATAGCTAGAACTTTCATATTTTGTAGGAAATGTGTAAAACTGCAAAATCACTATGGAAATCATGCTGTCAAAGTTTCTTAAAATTAACCTTACATCCATTCTATGATCTAGAATATGTCTTCATTGGTTTTTATCTGAGAGAGGTGAAAACATATACACAATAAAATATTTGAACAAGAATGTCAAAGCAGCTCACTTCACACCAAAAATTAGAAAACAAGAAATATTCATCAACAGTCAAATCACTAGTTATGTTATAAACACATAAGATAACACTGCTCAGTGATAAGAAATTAAAAGAAATATATATATATATATATATATATACACAATATGGATGAACTTCTAAATATATTTTTTAAAAAGAACCAGATACAAATTGAATGCTATTAGTAGTCCAATCAGATGAAATACTGGAATGTTCAAAATTAATAGGAGCTAAAATCAATACTATATAAAATATTACACAGTAGTAAAAAATGAAATCTGGTCATTTGCAAAAAATGGAGGAATCTGGAAAATATCATCTTGAGTGAAATAAGCCAGTCCTAAAGGGACAAATATCATATGTCCTCCTGGATCTATGTCAACTAATTGAGCACCTAAAAGGAAACCTGTAGAAGGGTCCATTTCACAATGACTTGATCAGCCCCTGTCCTGACTGTTGAGGAACAATTTACTATTTTATTCCTTTTAGTATTTTTTTGTTCTACTTAATACCATTGGTTGAACTCTTTAATTAAAACACAATTATTCTTAGGCATTTAAATTTAACTTTAAACTGATCCCTGTTAAATATTGGAGTGGGAATAAGAGAGGGAAGAGATGTGCAATTCGGGACATGCTCAAGCTGACTTACCTCAAACGGTAGAGTTAGAAACATACCAGGGGATTCCAATTCAATCCCATCAAGGTGGCATGTACCACTGCCATCTCACTAGTCCCAGTGATCAATTTCTGTTCACAATTGATCATAACGATAGGACTAAGAACCAAAGGGATCACATAAACAAGACTAGTGTCTGCAAATACTAGCTGATAGAATCAAAAAGGGAGAGAATGATCCAACATGGGAAGTGAGATACACAGCAGACCCATAGAATGGCAGATGTCCTAAATAGCACTCTGGCCTCAGAATAAGCCCTGAAGGCATGCAGATCTGGCTGAAGAGCCCATGAGAGTATTTTAGGCATGGAAAGACAAGACACTCTGGCAAAAAAAAAAAAAAAAAAAAAAACCGACCTAAATGAAAATGAAAGATCTCTGCAAGTGAGATCCCAGTGGAAAGCACGAGCCATCAAAGAAGCAGGAACCTTTATCTGAAGGGAGGAGAGAACTTCCACTTTCACTATGGCCTTGTCTAAATAAGATCAGAGTTGGCAAACTCAAAAGGCTTCAATAGCCTTGGCAACTCATGACAAGAGCCTAGGGTGATTACTGACGCCATAAACAAGAGTGTCAATTTGTTAAGTCAACAACAGGAGTCACTGTGCACTTACTTCCCATGTAGGATCTCTGTCCTTAATGTGTTGTCCAATGTGAATTAATGCTATAACTAGTACTCAAACAGTACTTTACACTTTGTGTTTCTGTGTGGGTGCAAACTGTTGAAATCTTTACTTAATATATAATAAATTGATCTTTTGTATATAAAGATAATTGAAAATGAATCTTGATGTGAATGGAATGGGAGAGGGAGTGGAAGATGGGAGGTTTGCTGAAGGGAGGGAAGTTTTTTTGGGGGAAAGCCACTGTAATCCAAAAGCTGTACTTTGGAAATTTATATTTATTTATTTATTTATTTATTTATTTTTGACAGGCAGAGTGGACAGTGAGAGAGAGAGACAGAGAGAAAGGTCTTCCTTTGCCGTTGGTTCACCCTCCAATGGCCACTGCGGCTGGTGCGCTGCGGCCGGCGCACCGCGCCGATCCGATGGCAGGAGCCAGGAGCCAGGTGCTTTTCCTGGTCTCCCATGGGGTGCAGGGCCCAAGCACCTGGGCCATCCTCCATTGCACTCCCTGGCCACAGCAGAGAGCTGGCCTGGAAGAGGGGCAACCGGGACTAGAACCCGATGTGCCAGCGCCGCTAGGCGGAGGATTAGCCTACTGAGCCGCGGCGCCGGCGGGAAATTTATATTTATTAATTAAAAGTTAAAAAAGAAAAGGAGAGAACAATCCAACATGGGATATGGGATACACAGCAGACTCACAGAATGGGAGACGCCCTAAACATCACTCTGACTCATAATCAGCCCTGAAGGCATTCGGATCCGGCTAAAAAGCCCATGACAGTTTCGCAGGTGTGGAAAGCCAAGACACTATGGCACAAAAAATGAACTCAGTGAAAGATCTCTGCAAGTGATATCCCAGTGGAGAGAACGGGCCATCAAAGAAGGAGGTACCTTTCTCTGAAGGGAGGAGAGAACTTCCACTGTGATGATGGCCTTGTCTAAATAAGATCAGAGGCTGGTGCCGCAGCTCAATAGGCTAATCCTCCACCTAGCGGCGCCGGCACACCGGGTTCTAGTCCCGGTCGGGGAACCGGATTCTGTCCTGGTTGCCCCTCTTCCAGGCCAGCTCTCTGCTGTGGCCAGGGAGTGCAGTGCTTGGGCCCTGCACCCCATGGGAGACCAGGAGAAGCACCCAGCTCCTGCCTTCGGATCAGCGCGGTGCGCAGGCCATAGCACTGATATGAGATGTGGCATTGGAGGTAGTGACTTAACACGCTATGCCTCAACACTAGTCCCACAATCGTGATTCTAAGAACAGCAAGAGGGGAATAGGAAGATCAGATAGCATGCTATTTGAATTGTCTAGATTACTTTCTTTAATTTTAAATAATATAAATAAAACAAGATTATTTGTTTCTAATAGCTATGATACTTCTGATCCAAAAACTGTTTGATGCAAATGCATTTTAAAACATATTACTATTTGGCATTTCTAAGAATAATGTTTCTTATGGCAGAGATATGTTCCATGTTATTCACAGCAATAGAACTTTGTTGAATGAAGGAATATAGTTATGAATAACTCCACATCTGTGAATTAATTACATGTTATAATTTACTAATGATACCACATTTTAAGGCTGATGTTTTTAAGCCAAAATAAATCTATATTTCAATTCTATTTTTCATAGGCTGTTTAAATTCTTTAGTATATAAAAGAGAAACTTTGATATTATGTTATTTACAATTGTGTTGTTGTTTTTAGTGGTAATTTTGAATAAATGTACTGAAATGTCATAGAAACTATTTCGGAGAAGGAAAAAACCTATCTACAAAAAGTAGTCTTTAAGTCAATCATAATTTTTATATGATACTAAGCAACATGATTTCTTAAAAACACATCATGTGGGTAGTTGAATGTATATACGCCTGACTAATTTATTATTGCTGCTTTTCATTTGAATTCCTTAGACTAAAATATTCTGCACAGTATAACTCAGATTTTAATCTTCAGTTTATTACGTATTACTAAATCTAAGCACTTAAATAATCAAAAACATTCGCACAAATCCATTTTAGCTTTCTATACACAAACAGCCTCATTCCAATTTTGATCCAACTGTGGCTGTCATTCCATTTGGATCATACATAGATTAAAATAAAACAATTTGACAATAAGCAAAAGATGATCTCATTAAGAGAAAAGAGATTATGTGTAGATATTAATTTTAAAGTTAATATTTTAAATATTTTACTCTAAGTAAAATAATTGTAAATAATTAAAAATTTATTTTACCATGTTCTTACAGAAGAAATGCTTGAACATTTGACACTCAGAATGAGATCTATCATCAGAAAGCCAAATTATGATTATCTTAATTTTGTGACAAAATAGGTAGTGTCATTCCACAGAGAACAAATACCTGGATATCTGGTTGCTAATGCAACTACAAAAATCCTTCTTTTACATAGATGCACTATCAACAGGGACTTCCTCTACTTATGGTTATATCACCATTCCTCCCTCTGGTAGGGATATTTTTACATCATTCTATGGTTCAGAAAGTAGAAAACAACAGCATTTGTATTTCCTTTGGCTAGTCATAGCTATTGTTTACATATTTCATTGAAACATCTGCAACACAGCATTTATTTCTTTGATGTCTTGCTGAAAAAGATATCACTCAGCATGCTCTTAGATGGACAGTGAAAATACAGCTTATTTGATAAAATTGCTCCAATTTTCCTCACAAGCCGAAGGGGTATACAGAAAACAAAAGTAAGATTTTCAGTAAGATAATTGTAGGCTAATTCCTATTCCCCAAACCTTAACTATGTTTTGCTTAAATGCTCAGTTTTTGAGATATTTTCTACCCACTCTTTCTCTTATGCAAGAGAATTACCTGGTCAACAACAAAGTCTTATATGCATGGGCATGACTGAGTCTAACTGTTCTTCTTTCCTAGAATCTCAAACAATACCACAGTGGGGTTGGGGTGGAGGGTAATTCCAGAAAGGAAAGACACTACTACAGATTTCTGTGGTGTGAATATTCTCCCCATGGCTAGCTTCATGCAACAAAGTGGCCACTTTGAACAAGGGGAGGTAGGAACAAATGCATGCAATCAGCTCCAACCGTGTAGAATATAGATGCCAGAGAATAGATTTGGTCCAGACCCATAAAAGAAAAGCAGAGTAATTCACCCTTTTGAATGGATTCTCAGAATTTCAGACCTCCTCCACATTCTCTGTTCTTGCATAAGGTAATATCTAAGAGAGTGAGGGAACTGGCACATCTCCCTTTCCAACTTCTAAATCAATTTCCTACTGCAAAGGATAGGAAATAGAGAAAGATGAGAATTAGACTGATTTAATAATATGACCCCATCCTCAAAATTTAAATATAAACATTTAAATATAAATGAGCTTTTTACCCAAAGAAAATGCCTTGGCTTTTGAAAAGGCTTTTGTTGTTGATTTAAGAAGGAGAGAGGGAGAGAGAGAGAGAGAGAGCTCAGCCCCATCCATTGGTCCATTCTCAAGACACTGCAACAGCTGGAGCTGGAGCCAGAAGCCTCAAATTTAGTCCAGGTCCATCACTAAAGTGACAAGAGCCCCCTTACTTGAGCCATCACTGTGGCCATCCAGGGTCTGCATTGTCAGAAAACTGGAGTCCGGAGCCAGAACCTAGAATTGGTTAGGCACTCCAACATGGGACATGAGCTTCTTACCACCAGGTGAAATGTCTGCCCATACCTTGGTTTTTATATCATGAGTTACAACACTGGCCATTCTGGTTGTGACAAGATCCCTTGAATGACTGGTCACTATGTATTAATGGCATTCATGTTATAAAGTTTTATGATATTTAAGTATTTAGCTTTCATATTAGAGGATAAACCTAGCCTAGGGATTGACATGTGCTTTATGTACTCTGATCTCTGGGCTTGGTCGAGGGCTACAGCATTCTGGTCAATCTGGCTTTACCTTTACATCTTGGTGGCACTGTGGATGACTTTGACTGTGATAATGGCCTCCATGCAGTCCCTAAATGAGTCTCTCTCTCAGACCCCTTTTGTGGAATCTCCATGAATCTTGGACACTTGGAGTCACAGTTCATTGAGGATTTCTCCCAATCTTGTGTAACATCAGATGGAAATGAAGGCCATGTTGGGCAGACAAGTATACCTTACCTTAGCTTTACACTGTTGTTCATGGCTGCTTCCAAAATGGATCAATCTCTGCTAGTAAGGGGCTATAAATTCTGTTTATCTTCAGAGAGCAGAGAACTTCCAAGGTTGAGCCTCAAAACACGTAAGTAGCGATTGTCTTGCCTTATCTCCTTTCTTTATAGAAAACACTGGCAATGAAGAGAGTATCTACTATCTTTTTTTGCATTTTACGAACTGGTTTATTTCTATTTTTATTGAGCTATAATTCACATAATATAAAACTTTACATAAATAAATCCACCAATTTAAATGTGAAAATTCAGTAGGTTTTCATGATATCACAAACTTAGGCAACATTTACCACTATCCAATTCTAGATTATTTTTATGACCCCTCCATCTGAAAAACATCCTAAAACCACTAGCTATCACTTGAAATTCCATCCTCTCTCAAGTCCCTGGAAACAATCTACTTTGTGTCTTTATTGCTTTACACTTTCTGGATATTTTATAGAAATTTTATCATACCACTCATGAATCTCTCTGACTTCTTTCACTTACCATAATGTCATCACAGAATTTCCATGTAGCAGGATACTTCAAACATCTAGGATGTCTATATAATTAAAACCATGTAAAGCAAGTGTTTGAAGAGGTGTAGAGAAATCGGATACCTCACACTTTGCTAATGGGAATATAAAATGGTGTTAGATACTGTTGAAAATTGTTTAGAAGTTACTTAAAAATTAAACATACAGTGATGATATTGTATAATAATTCCACTGTCAGATATATACCTGGCAGAATTGAAAATAAATTCACACAAAAGCTTACATATAAATATTCATAGTAATTTTATTCTCAACCAAATAAGTAGAAAAAATGCAATGCCTATTAACTGATTACTAGAAAAGCAAAAATAGGACCTAGCTATATCATGGAGTAGTACTCAACTATGAAAAGGAATATTGAAAATTTTTTATATAGTATTATATACTCAGATAATTTTTATTTCTAAAATAAATGATAGAATATGAATAGTGATGCAGAAATTGTATTATTAATGATATACATCAATCAGAAGATCAGAGGATGCTTAAAAATACATTAAATCTTGTGGGTGTTTGAACAACTTTGAATTGTTAATGAAAATCCACATCAGGCTAACTGACTCTCATTAGAGAGGAATTCTAGAATAAGGGCAGGGATCAAGTGAGATTTCATCAGGTTTCCTGCTCCATTTTACAGTAGTTTCTATTTTCTGTATTCGTCTGTATGTTAACTTCAATCCCAAACTCACAGAGAACTGCCATTACATTTAGTGACAAGGATGAGTACACTGTAATAGAACTGTATTCATCAATTAAATCAGAATGATTAGATTAATTGGAAGCTGTAGGGTCTTTCTGAAAAATTTAGGCAAACTTAAATGGTCTTCTGAAAAATTTAGGCAAACTGTGAAGTCGCAGACAAAATAGGGAGAAAAGGAGGAATACTTACATTCTTGTAACATGCATATAACATTCTTGAAAAGTACACAGACTTGACTGATTTAAGTAGACAAAGCCCAATTCAGACAAAAATCTGTACATTACTCTGCTACCTTGCAAGTGGAACTTGCTTTCATAATAATGACAACAGCCATAGGAAAACAAAATATGGACTAATTATGATGCAGTGGGAAAAGATAAGGACAGAGCTACTTTAAGGGAGATTAAAAGAAGGAATGTGGAAAGGATGCTCCAGAAATCAAAAAGTAGATTACTGAGGATACAACTTTGAACTAACGAAAACATGTTAAATAAGATCTATGTATTTGAAATTGTTTTCATATTTTTGGCTCAGCCCACTAATTCTCTAGCTGACTTTGATTAAAGTCAGTGTAGTAAGCCAAATGTAAATCAAAGACGCTTCAGTGAAATAAATCCTAGGTGGAACAGAAAAGGTCAATGCATTAGGTCAATGCCCATTCCTGAACCAGCTTCTGCAGCCAGAAAATGCAGTGTGTGGAGCAGCTGAGATTTCCTAATATCTAAAACAATCATCATAGCTCCAAAGGTGGTAGACTGGAAGCATTATTTTGAATAGATTATAAATGTCTTCTAAGTGTATTTCCTGAAATATTTCTTTTGTGCTTATTATATACTTGGAACAGTAACATCATAATTGCACAATAATATTGTTGACGAAACTCACCATATCCAGTTGTAATAGGCTGATGTGAGTCAACTCTGTCAATATTTAACTCAATATTATGAAAGGATTGATACTCTGAGAGTGAAGTAGTAGGGAATATAACATATTGCACCTTGAAATGCATAAATATTTATCAGGGGACTAGCAGGGGGAGACTGACATGTCAGAAAAGGAAGAAGAGCACCTTCAAAGAAAATGAGGGGTGAAACAGCTTGTGGCTCAGAAAGGAGACGGAGAGCATCCACCCTCAAATCCAATATGGCTTTGTGGACTCAGATAAGGAGTGCAGCTTTTATTCCACACATTGGGGCAAAATAAAAAGTAGCATAATTAGCATTGTAGAGTATGATCAGCTCTGACATCCATGTGAAAAGGAGATGGGACAAAGAGAAGTGTGAAGTGTGGAACAGGAAAAATGAGCCCACCTGGGAAGTCATTCACATGTTCAGATAAAGGCCTGTGATATATCCAGGTGGAGAGCATACAATACTGAAGTGCACACCAAAGATCTAGACTTTAGACAGAGACTTAGGATTCAGCCATTGTGTGCTAATTTTTGGAGCAATTGTTAAGACAAGATCACGTTACTTGAAATTATATTCTGCTGCTCATGCACTTGTACACACACCTTCATACACTGCTTGGATTTGTGGCTGTTCAGCTTGAACCATTTAAAATGTATGGTCCATCGCTTCTCGGCCTTTTGGCTAAGATAAAGTGTAAAATGTATGGTCCATATAACTTGTGAACACTTAGAATTTTACAGAGAAAATTTTCACTGTAATATTTTCAACCAAAATGAAGTTTCATACAGAAAAATAAAAGCATAATACCTGAGATTACAATTATTTTATGTTACTTAACCTATAAACTGTATGAGTTTTACATTAGCTATAGACTTTTATAATATTGTGGATACTATATTTAGAAATCTTATCTGTGTAGCATCATGACAAAAAACTGATTTTTCTGAAAATAAGAGTTTGGGTCATCCTATTTGTATCTATATTTTTGTTACCCTTGGGTCTAGAATTTAAAATTGTAGAATTGCAGTTATTTCCTTTCACTGGGACATTTAACCTTTTGGCCAGCATTTATATACTTTTAATGCCTGTATCAGGGTTAATTTGCATATCTATTTTATATTCCGTATAAGCTCTTTTGGATGTGTAGGGCTTCCCAGAAAGAATTCATTGATGTATAATTCATTAGCATTCACTTGGAAGCTCCCATCCTTAATAGATTGTAGGAAAGATAATTACTAGAATTGAGAGATTGCTTTTGGTATATTTTCTATATTAGGAAATATGCTTTACATTAAAAACTCATCAAATATGCAGAGTATATTATTAAGATCATTATTATTATTTAGTGAAGAAATATCTGGAGTTGATTCCCTTTGAGATGTACAGCACACACATATTAAAGGTATAACACTTAACTCCATTGATAGCACGTTGCAACTAACTATTTCAGTTTAGAAAGTGGTTTTGTGAATGATTTTGCTGATTAGGGTTTTAAAGAATATAGAAGGGAATAAGGGGAATAATATAAGAAGAAGACTAATGGCCTCATTAAAAACTGTTTTGCAGAGACTGCATACAGTAAAATGCACACAGTAGCAACAATTAGTTGAGCAAATGACCAATGAGTCCTGCTTCTCTTACCTCACCAGTAAATTCTGTCAGTACATAGTTTGTAAGGCATAGCATTACCTGCTAATGACTCTATGATATAGTTCCGATAGATTTCTACAAGGAGAATCAATAACTTCAGAAAGCATTTAGAAGGTTTTACTTAGATTGCTAATATGATTAAGTAAGGGGAGAAAAGCCATTTATAATTTCTTAAATCCTTCTTTTACTGGAATAATGACTTCTCTATTAAGGAAATCCATAGAGATTTCTATTCTACAGAATAATTTTAAAGTGTTTCCAACAATTTTATTATCATAGCTGTGCACAGTTTTACTTATTTGTAATAATCACAAACGTATTGCTAAATAAATTGCATAAAGTAATGACATCTATAGTAAGCAAGCCATACCAAAAAATAGCCTCCATTTGGGCTATGTGTACAATGGTCATAGAACACAATTAAAACTTTCCTCTTTGAGTTCACAGCAGTGCGCATGATGTGGCTGGGAGGCAGTATCCCATATTTCTGTGGTCTTGTGGAATCTCCTTTGCCTAAGTGGTGACAGGGTATCTTAGGTTTCATCAGGACTAGTTGCTCGAGATCAGACTTGGACTTAAGATTCTGCAGAGGAATTTCAGATGGAGTCAAGCAAGGAAAGGGAAACTCAGTGGTGTAAATGATGGGTTATCTTTACATTTGAATTTCCTGGTGTTTGCTGGTTTGAATTATAACCTTCCTACAAGTCACATGTAGATTTGGAGGCTGTCTGAATGATTTATATATATATATATATATATATATATATATATATATAAATTATATATATTTACAGAAGTCTTTAAATACTTTTAGCTGCCACTGAGCCATCAAAATTTATTGTCATCTCTTTTAAAAACACAAATCTATTTTTGCCTACCAATCCAGAAGAAAATGCATTTTGTAAAAAAAAAAAAAAGGAAAAAGAAAGAAAATGAATTTTGTATAGACTAGCCATTTTTTTCCCTCTAAGTGCTGTGTATAGACTTAACTGGAGCACAAAGTTACCAGTATAAAATACTATATTCACCACCAATCTTGCAAAGTCTTTTCACAGCTTCACAGTTTGCATTTCTACCCTTAAGTTCTATTTGTATAGCTGGGCACTTCCCTCACTCCGTTCTCCAGAAATAATTCAGAGAAGAAGATTGCCGACTTCATGATCTATCTCCTTAGTGTAGTACTTTTTGAGATATTTAGAGCAAAGTGACACGTTCTCTTGATTTTGTTTATATAACTCACATGAGTCCTTCACTCATTTACTTTACCATCATCTTGTTATACCCACTAATGGATTTGATGAGATAGAAGCTTCAGAAAGGGCCAGACATAAATCCCCTCCCTCTTCAGTAGCTTGGAATTCTATTGCACTCCCTTAAAAGAAAGAGAAATGCATTCCCTAATGTTTAATATAAACAGAAAACTTTATAATTCTTAGAAAGTAAATTACCTGAAACTGCTTTCTTAATCATTCAGAAAAATATTAAGGTAAGTCAATGACTCACTCAACTAAACATTGGACACTCATTAACTAGGTTTTGGCACTTAACTAAGATCAAGTATAATAATGATGAGAAAGACAGTCCCATACCCTAGGGGTATTTCCTTTTCTTAAGTTTTAGTATAAGAAAAGAAGTAGAGAAGGAACTAAAATACATTACGATGGGAATAAAGGCAGTATATATGAAATAACATTGATGGACTCTCTAATTTAGGGTAGATTCAATTTAAACTAGACTAGGATTTGGGATATTATCCTAGAAAAAAAATAGTACCTAAGCAATGATCTGTTTCACAAGTAATAGATGGATGGGTTCAGACAGAGGAAAGATGTTATGGAGAGAAAGAAGCAAGAACCCTAAATCAAGGTAAAACAAGGGCATGATGGAATAACTGGTAGCTGTTAAATGTTCAAGATCAGAAAACAGGCGCTGGTCGATTAAAGCTCTGGCCTGTAGTACAGGCATCACATATGGGAGCTGGTTTGAGTCCCAGATTCTCCACTTCCAATCAGCTTATTGCTAATGGGCCTGGGAAAGCAGTGGAAGATGGGTCCAGTGCTTGGACCCCTGCACCTACATGGGAGACCCAGAAAAAGCTCCTGGCTCCTGGCTTCAGATTGGCCAAGCTCCAGCCATTGCAGCTATTTGGAGAGTAAACTAGCAGATGGAAGACCTCTCTCTGTCTCTGTCTCTACCTCTCCCTATAACTCTATCTTTCAAATAAATAAAATAAATTTAAAAAATCAGAAAACAGCAGGGTAAGAGTTGAGAGGTAGATTGTGGCCATGTTATGGCATGTTTTGAAAACAGACAATGAGTGAGGGAGAACAGTGAATGGGTGAATGGCTTCTTACACATAGAACAAGCTCATCAAATGTGCACATTTGGAGACAGGTATCACCCTATACACAGTACAGAGACTGAGTTGGAAGTGGTGGGGAGGGATTACATTGGAAGGAGGTTATTGAAGTAATTAAAGATGCTTATTTAGCTCAATGTCTATGTTTGGTAATTTACTGAAAGTCATGGATTTCGATAAAACATGCCAAGGACAGTGTACACCAGAAAAGAAGAAGAAAAGAGTGAGAGAAAAGCCAAGAAGGATAGGAAGAAGGAGCTTCCAGAGAAGAGACAAGTGAAGGAAACACTGTGATTCCCAAACCTGGGGAAGAGAGTATTCCAGGGAGAGTGGTCAGGTGCAGTTGAGAGTTTGAAAAGGTAAAGATAAAAAGGCACTCATTAGTTTTGGAAACTATAACATTATCAAATTATCTTCAAGAACATATTTAGAAGTTGCAGTACATATAACAGGTTCTGGGGCCATGTTCAGTTAGTAGGAGGGGATTAGTAAGAGAAAGCATATTTAAATTAACACAATTCCAGGAAACTTTGGCTGCTATGAGAATGGCAATATCAGAGAAGGCATGAGCAAACAGAATTGCTGAGAGCAATGAACTATACGTAAAGCTCCTTCCTACTCCTTGTGTTTTCCTCTACCTGCCCTCTCCAGGAATGACAGACGAGGATGTCCCTGATGCAGGCTCTAACTAAACATTATCAGTAGTGGATCCTCTTTGCTTCCAACTACTCTGAAATATCCATGCAGTCGGACAACTCTTAAATGGGAGGGTTAATGATGTTTGGAATACAAACTCATTCATTTTCTCTCAATCAGAATGACAGTGATTGCAGATAAAACTTACGTAGTGTTTTGCTTTCAAATTCTCACTGGGTTTGTGCCCTAGAGTGCCAGGCCATCTTACAATGGCACTTTCTTAATACTAGGTTTTGGGGGGCTGACTGAAGGCTTTTGAAGAATGTAGAAGACACCCCTTAGCATTGCTTTGCTTTTCTTTTAATTTTTTTTAATTTTTTTTTAATTTTTTTTTTTTTTGACAGGCAGAGTGGACAGTGAGAGAGAGATACAGAGAGAAAGGTCTTCCTTTGCCTTTGGTTCACCCTCCAATGGCCGCCGTGGCCAGCGTGCTGCGGCTGGCGCACCGCGCTGATCCGATGGCAGGAGCCAGGAGCCAGGTGCTTTTCCTGGTCTCCCATGGGGTGCAGGGCCCAAGCACCTGGGCCATCCTCCACTGCACTCCCTGGCCACAGCAGAGAGCTGGCCTGGAAGAGGGGCAACCGGGACAGAATCCGGCGCCCCGACCGGGACTAGAACCCGGTGTGCCGGCGCTGCTAGGCTGAGGATTAGCCTAGTGAGCCGCGGCGCCGGCCTTTTTTTTTTTTTTTTTTTTTTTTTTAGCATTGCTTTGCTTTTCTTAAAAAAAAAAAATTTAGTTAGTTACATACAAGGCAGAGAAAAAGAGGAGAGAGAAAGAGAGAGAGAATCTTCCAACCACTAGTTCACTCTCCAAATGGCTGCAACATTTGGGGGTGGGCCAGGTGGAAGCCAGGAGCTCAGAATTCCATCTGTATCTCTTATGTGGGTGGCAGGGGCTGAAGCTCATGGGCTATCTTCCATTGCCTTCCCAGGCACATGAGCAGGACAGTGGGTCAGAAGTGGACTTGGATCAGTCAAGACTCAAACTAGCACTCCAACAAGTCCTGCTTTTGTCCTGTGCAGCAGCTTCACTTCTGTTTTCTTAGGGCTCTCGCTTTTAAGCACTCTTCCTCCTCTCGTGTCTGATGGCCTCATTCTGGAGATACCTCAACTCTATACAATCATTAAATGCTATTTATCTGTTCTTTCTTCTACTTTTCAAATACTGTAGTCTTTTTTTTTTTAAGATTTATTTATTTATTTGAAAGTCAGAGTTACACAGAGAGAGGAGAGGCAGAGAGAGAGAGAGGTCCTCCATCAGAAGGCTCACTCTCCAGATGGCTGCAATGGCTGGAGCTGTGCCGATCCGAAGCCAGGAGCCAGGAGCTTCTTCTGGGTCTCCCACATGGGTGCCCGGGCCCAAGGACTTGGGCCATCTTCCACTGCTTTCCCTGGTCATAGCAGAGAGCTGGATGGGAAGTGGAGCAGCCAGGCCTCGAACTGGCACCCATATGGGGTTCCCGGTGCTTTAGGCCAGGGTGTTAACCCACTGTACCACAGCACCAGCCCCAAATACTGTAGTCTCAAAGACTTACCAATCCCAGACAATTTCTTCCTACTTTGTAAATGGAAGGGAAAACGTGTTTTATACCAACAAACAGCTCTCCATGCAAATATTAAATTCTGGCTCTTTGGATCATAGGCAGAAAATTCCCAGGAGACTTCTATTTTCCAGGGAGAACTAATATATAAAACAAAGCATAGTTTCATCACTATGATTCATAGCTTCTGTTTTGCAGCAGAAATGAAGCATGTTTCTGTATCTCACAATGGAAACAGAACTGGGTGTCTAATTCACAGGTTTGTAATCTAGGTCAAGTGACTAATCACCTCTGCAAAATGTGTTATTTTATCAGTAAAATAAGGACAACAATGTTTTGGTAGTGATAAGGATGAAGTGGACCAATAAGTATAAAAAAAAAAAACCCTGGTATGTGGTAATTTCAATAGATGCAGTCCAATAATATGGCAATTTTCATTATGGAAAGTCATAATATTGTTTTCTAATTGTCCAGTGCTAAAAGAACTTTTATTCCCCCTCCACATACTAGACATTCAAGCTTCCTTCGGTCAAAAAGGTCAAAATATTAAAAATTTCACATAGTTCAACTCACCTATTATATAAAACGAAAGAACATGTGCCCATTTTGCCAACACTCTTGTATTAGAGTCCTTTTTCTAAAAGCTCAGAAGAAAGATATTTGTTACAGTGATACAGGTAGAAGCCAATTTCAAAGTTTGCTCAATGATCAGTTAATTTAAAATATGGTTTTGTTAAAAATTGTGTATGTGGATTTATTTGTCTTTGAGTTTATTAGAATATTAATCACTAATACAATTCTTAGTTTATAGAAAACTTTATTTCCTGTATACATTTTTCATGATGTAAATGCCATTACTAGTTAATATTAACAACCCTCCTAAACATCAAAATAACTTTTCTTGAGTATGCAGTCATTTTAATTATATTGAGTCTCATTTTAACAGTGTCCCACATGGAACTCCCTTTATTAAGTAGTAGCATGCAATTAAATATTAAATTGGATCATTGTGGACACAAGTTTCTAATTGTTCTCTCTGAATATAGAATAAGCACTCAACTGGGCATAACACTTTGAGGTATAATTTAATGGAAAGTATAATTTTCAAAATACATTTGTGGCTACAGGAGGCAAAAAGAGAAACAAATGCTTTCTAGTCTGATGACTCACAATTAACTTGAAGTCTCCAGGTGATAAAATTCAGCTGGCGATGAAGTAAACTCCTGACCTGTCTCTGCAGTCTGTGAATTTCTGCTCAAGAAACAAAACTGATGTTAAAAGAATGAAACAAGGAGGAAGAGGCACTTGGCTTCCTTGTTAAGATAGCAGGTTAAAACACCAAGTCCCATATTAGAGTGCAAGAGTTCCATACCAAGTCTGCCTCTTGCCTCCAATTTCCTGCCCAGGCAGACCTGGGAGACAGCAGTGACTGCGTTCCTGCTGCCCACATGGGGAACGTAAGCAGAATTCCTGGCTCCTGACCTTGGTCTCAGCCCAACCCCAGCCACTCTGGGCATTTGGTGAATGAACCAAGGGAGTGTTCTCTTTCGCTCTCGCTTTGATTTCTCTCTCCCACCGGTCCCACTCTTTCCCTCTATTTTTTTTTTTTTTTTTTTTTTGACAGGCAGAGTGGACAGTGAGAGAGAGACAGAGAGAAAGGTCTTCCTTTGCGTTGGTTCACCCTCCAATGGCTGCCGCAGCCCGCGTGCTGCGGCCAACGCACTGCGCTGATCCGATGGCAGGAGCCAGGTACTTATCCTGGTCTCCCAAGGGGTGCAGGGCCCAAGCACTTGGGCCATCCTCCACTGCACTCCCTGGCCACAGCAGAGAGCTGGCCTGGAAGAGGGGCAACCGGGACAGAATCCAGTGCCCCGAACAGGACTAGAACCCTGTGTGCCGGCGCTGCAAGGCGGAGGATTAGCCTAGTGAGCCACGGCGCCAGCCCCATATTTCCTTTAAATAGCCTCAAAATTTCAGGTCTCTTGGTTGGGTCTTTAATCAATTTTTAGCTAATATTTTTAAATAGTGAGAGATGGATGTCTTGTTTCAAGCCTCGGAATGTGTCTGTGTGTTCTTTCCTCGGTTAACTTTCATCATTAAAGAATCTATAGTGCTTTTTCTAACTTCCAGGGATTCTTATGATGAAGGCATATTGTGCTATTCAATGTTTAAATGAGTGTAAATTGGGTAAATCGTAAATGCCATAAAACATAGGAGGGATATTGTGGAAGAGTAGTGATGAATGTGTGAATGCATTGCTTCTGAAATCACAGTGAATGCATCATTTTTTCTCAAGCTACAGTTCAAAAGTTTGAGTGTTATTTAGACCAAGTGTAGCTGGCGCCATGGCTCACTTGGCTAATCCTCCATCTGCAGCACCAGCACCCTGGATTCTAGTCCTGGTTGGGGCATTGAGTACTAGTCCCAATTGTTCCTCTTCCAGTCCAGCTCTCTGCTATGCATGGGAGACCGAGATGAAGTACCCTGCTCCTGGCTCGGGATCGGCACAGCACTGGCCGTAGCAGACATTGGGGGAGTGAACCAACAGAAGGAAGACCTTTCTCTCTGTCTCTCTCTCACTGTCTATAACTCTTTCTCTCTCTCTCTCTCTCACTGTCTAACTCTGCCTGCCAAAAATAAATAAATACATAAATAAAATAGACCAAATGTAGGATGATAGGTCTAATAAAATTTTGAATCCATTGTTTTCATGAAAACATATACCTGTCTCTTATTTGGAAACTTGGTTAGGGGAACATAAATATAAATAAATAAATAAAAGCTATGAAAGTGTTGCAAAATAATGCCTCACTGAATAAAAATAGGGACTGCAAGTTCAGTATGCAAAATCACAAGAGCTGGGAGAACTTTAAGTCCTGTCTGCAAACTGCAAGGGCAGAAAGCTTTCCGTTGTCTCTACACTCAGTGGATAAATCAACCCCAATTTTAAGAAGGATTTTTTTAACCTTAAAAGGTCTATTTCTATGCCACAATAAATGGCTTGGGGATTATCTAACACTTTGGATTATCTGCACCATTAGTGAGGATAATAAAGAGCTGACTGCATTTTGCATTGAAATAGCATGGTCTATTACACTCATGAATAGTCTGAGAATGAAGCATTGGGAAGAGTCTTTCTTGCTGCATTTATGCACAACAATTTAATTGACTGCAGCCTGGCTGATGGGGCTCTTAGGTTGTTTACAATTGATGGTACATCCATCACTTTTTTTCAATTATTAATTTCAAAATTATGAAAATTGATTACAGTGAGTCATTGTGTAGCTGCAGGCCGAGGAAGCATGCAATTTCTTTCTAGTCTTAAAAAATAAGGTAGATTTATTTCCTGAATATCTTGTTGTGGATTTCTGAGTTTTCTTGTTAAGTTCCAGTTGTCATTTTTGCCCTGCTTTCTTTTACAATGGCATCAAAAAGAGTGATTAAAATACCAATAATTTTCAGGAAATGTATTTCAGGTCATGTAAAGGAAACCAATCTCAGTTACCAACATTTAAAACTCAGATAGATTGGCAGAAATTCATTTTCCCTAAAATATTCCAAGTATTTCTACTTATGGAAATCATAAAATCTTAAATGAGATTCCCTCCCCCCTAAATATTACCACATGTCTGGGACTTAAAACGTCCCTATCAGACTTATGATAAAGATAAAATTCTTTTGTGTTCCTCTCCAAAGCTATTTTTGTTATTTTTCCATGGTCCACGAATCATTCTGATGCTGGAGAAAATGGCATTCTTCACTCAGTAAATCAGCCATGAATTTGCAATGGTATTTCATGCAGAATGTCTGGCATAGATCAAATTGCTCTTTCTAATTTTGAAGTTTTAAAAATCACTGTATGGTTTCTGATTTCTCTTAAAAAATAATCCATGTACTAGGAAATCTTGAACGGTGATATCCATCATATCATTCCCCTTACAAAAGTATTATTTAATTAGAAATTGACTTCAGCTTTTTCTGTATTTAATTATTTATATATGAAATAACAAAAGCAAAATTTTGAAACAGCTATCACTAAAGGTAGTAAGACATATACATGCTACTTAGGTGATATTTTCCCATAAGACACTATCCATTTGTCCATTCATTCGCTATGATGTTCAACTTTATTTTCCTTTTAGTCATAATCTAGTTGCTAAGGGCAAGTTTTGGGAATCATTAAGAAAATTTATCTTCTCAGAGACTTTATATTCTAGTAGAATGATGACAAAAATGAGTAAATTTAAAAAAGAGAAACTTAAGTTTATGGAAAAAGGGAAATATTATTAAATAGAGTAGGCCAGGTGTGGAACAGGAAATATTTCAGATAATGGTGGCCAAGAGTCAGAATTCCATGAAGAGCAGGCATCCCAAAGGAAACCCCTTGAGTAAAAACATCTACCAAGTGAGAGGAATGTATGAGGATTCTAAGCAAGACACAAGATTGGTTTCCTTTCTCTCTTTTTTAAAGTTTTCTATAGGATAAAGAAATCCTTGCCTGAGGAAAAGGTGGATTTTGTGTTTAAGATTTCTTCATAGACATAGGTAGAGCGAAAACCACAGCAGAATCACAAAGTTTAAATTTTATACTATTGAGACAAAACAAAACAGTAGGTGGCTGGTATTTCTGTTGTTGATAATAGGTGGAGAACTTAAAATAAATTCTAGGAATAGTTACACAGACATCAACCATGAGGCTCTTGCATTAATCTGGGGTAAAAATGAAGGTAGTTGACACTGGTGAGATTTCAGGCAGCAAAGTGATTGGATTTGAGATAAACGTTGGACATTGATACAATGAGATGTGTTGCTGGCTTTTATTCATGTGCATGCGTGTGGGGTGGGGGATGCTCCTGTACTGTTCCCAAAAATTTGATAAGATTTTAGTGTTCTAGAGGTTGAATAAAACTAAGGGATTGATCAATTCAAAAATGGACAGAAGATTTTAAAGTTTTATTTTGATCATGTTCATTTGATTGTCCTATACCAAATACCAAATGAACTGTTATGATTCAAGGTTTGGAGATTAGAAGCTACATCATGAGCTGACATACCAATTTTAAAATTCTCAGTATGTAACAGTTATAATTGTCAGTGGGACCACTGATGCCCCAGGGATAAAAGGTAAAGAAAATTCAGAAAAATATTTTACAGAATATAAACTTTGTTACGGGCATAACAATGCAGCAGTATTTAGTTAGCTAAACAGAAAATAATGTGACTGTCAGGATAGGCAGACAGCTAATTAGATTTAAGGAGCCAGAAGTCACAAGCCTCCCCTTCTCGGCCATATGTCTTTCTAGAGGTCACTGTGGTGGCCACGGACCTTCCTAGAGGTCACTGAGGTGGCCTTCCCTGATGCATCTGCTGCATGCGGGACCTCCACACAAGAGAGAAAGCAGGTGGAAGCAGAGTGCTCTCTGTCAGCCCTGGACTTTGTTTAGAGACACTGTATCCATCTTTGCTGCTCTCGGATGGGCTTTTCCACTCACCCACCTTTTTATTCTCAGATAGACCTTCCCAATCATAGGTACCATTTTCGGTTTTTCTTTTCTCTCTATTTTATGGGCAACTCTTTGGCCCACTCATGTTATGTATTTCTTTGGGTGTGACAACCCTGACTTGAGCATGAATGTATGTTTATTCCACCACTGCAAAATAAACTCCATTCCTATTTGCACACAAAAGCAGTCTTGGCTTAATATTTCTATCTCTGCAGCAGACAAGAACTTGGCTTAAAAATTAATAAATTCCTTCAGGAACTCCTAGAACCTGAATGTTGGGTTTTTTAATAGTATCCTGAAGATTCCTGACAATATGTTTTAGATTTCTAATTTCCTCTTCTTTTCTTTGGTCTGACTGTATCCTTTCCTGTTCTCTGTCTTCTAAGTCTGATATTCTCTCTTCTGCTTCACCCATTCTGTTTTTAAGGCTCTCTAATGTGTTTGTCATTTGATCTATTGAGTTCTTCACTTCATTATGATTTCTCGTCACTATCACAGTTTCCTGTTCTACTAGTTGTTTCATTTCATTTTGATTCCTCCTTAATATTTCATTTTCACCAGAGAGATTTTCTATCTTGTCCATTAAGGATTTCTGTAGTTCAAGAATTTGTTTTTGAGAACTTCTTAATGTTCTTATCAATTTTTTGAGATCTGCTTCTTGCATTTCTTCTATCTCATCATCTTCATAATCTTGAATTGGGGTGTTTTTTTCATTTGGGGGCATCATAGTGACTTCCTTGTTTTATTACCTCGGTTTTTGCGTTTGTTATTTGGCATATTGGAGATATTTGGTTTCTTCACTGTGGTGCTTTTTCTTGTTATACTATGACTCTAGATTAAGTGGACTGTCTGTTTTTGATGGAGCCTTAGAGGCTTGAGATGGGTGTGGCCAGAGAGCTCTGTTTGGTGTGCCAAAGGTGACACTCCCAGGTTAGGCGTGGTAGATCTCTCTCTCTTTCTTTCTTTTTTTGATTCAAAAGGGAAGTAATTCCACACAGCTGAACGAAGTTGGAGGTAGTTAGCAGCAAATGATATACCCACAGGAGCCAGAGATTGGAACTCTTTTCCAAGGACCACACAAGGAATTGTTCTGCCCTTAGAGTGGGCTCAAATTCTCCTTCAATCTCCCACTGGGTTGCCAAAGTTACGGAATTGTAGCATCTCTGGAGAGTACTCACGTGAATTCTGTGAGTTCTCTCCCCCACCGTCTCTTTTTTCACAGTCTCAGTTCACTAGCGCCACAAATTCACTAGGTCCTAATCTCCTGTTAATTCACCCTGCCCAGAGTCAGGTTTCTCTGCTAGGCCCAGGGCTGGTGCAGACCTGAGGTCACTCTGCTTATGACGTATGTCCAAGATGGCGCCTGCTCTTTGTCTTGCTCGCCTTTGAGAGGTGAGCGGAGAGAGAGAAACCCGTGTCCATATCGGTCACTTTTTTTTTTTTTCCTCTCTCTCTTCTAGTTAACCTGGTGAACTTTTCCCCCCTGGGTCGTTCCCTCTAGTCTCCTCTTTCTGCTTGCCTGCCAGAGTGAGATCCCAGTGGAAAGAACAGGTCATCAAAGAAGGAGGTACCTTTCTCTGAAGGGAGGAGAGAACTTCCACTTTGACCATGGCCTTGTCTAAATATGATCAGAGTGTTGAACTCAGGGGGCTTCCATAGCCTTGGCAGCTCATGACAAGAGCCTAGGGTGATTACTGATGCCATAAACAAGAGTGTCAATTTGTTAAGTCAACAACAGGAGTCACTGTGCACTTACTCCTCATGTAGGATCTTTGTCCTTAGTGTGCTGTACATTGAGATTTAATGCTATAACTAGTACTCAAACAGTATTTTTCACTTTATGTTTCTGTGTGGGAGCAAACTGTTGAAATCTTTAATGTATGCTAAACTGATCTTCTGTATATAAAGAGAATTGAAAATGAATCTTGATGTGAATGGAAGGGGAGAGGGAGTGGGAAAGGGGAGGGTTGCGGGTGGGAGGGACGTTATGGGGGGGAAGCCATGTAATCCATAAGCTGTACTTTGGAAATTTATATTCATTAAATAAAAGTTAAAAAATTATATAAAACAATAAAAAATAAAATATAAATTAATAAATTAATTGCCCACGTCAATATGGTTGTAACTTATTTTCCCACTGCTACCTTATCACAGTGTTGAGGCTGGACCATGAGACTTTTTTTCTTGAATTACTCCCTTATGTTGGTAAAATTAATTCTTAAGAAAAATTTCAAAGATGGTACATCATGTTTCACATAAATAAAATATCAGTGCTATGTTTTGGCTCTAGATACATGATTTGTTTGCATGTATTTGTTTACATGTATAAATATATATATATATATGTATATGTATATATCACATCAATTTCCCCTCAGATGCTGGAGCCATCTCGCTAGCACTCAGTTTATGACAATAGTCAGATACTTGGTACTTAATGTATAATCCTTTTTGTCTATCTTTAAGGAAAATTTCAGATTTCATTGAATTTTTGTTCTTGTTATTTTCCTTACATCATAAATCTCCCAAAAAGACATCTTGACTTGCATTTTTATTCTTCTTTTTCTTTCACCCAGTCAAGCACTTGGAAAACACCTACCATAAGTCTGAGAAATTATCTTCTATGTCTTTTCATTCATTTTATTTAAAAATTATTTCTAAAACTCCTACAATTGAATATTTGTTCTCTAGGATTGATTATAGCAATTTCTTTTTCATGGTTTTTGTTGTTGGAAATTCTTAAATTCATTTTTAAACACTTCTGCTTAAAAAAAGAAATTGATAGTCCTCTCTTATACACACACAAACACACACACATAGCCAAATAAATAGTTTTCAATACCCTTTCCTTGTCGTGTTTACTCTTTTTGTCTATAAAAGCATATTTTTTAAATATTTATTTATTTATTTGAAAGTCAAATTTATACAGAGAGAGGAGAGGCAGAGAGAGAGAAAGAGAGAGAAAGAGAGGTCTTCCAACTGCTGGTTCACTCCCCAGATGGCCGGAATGGCCAGAGCTGCACCCATCCAAAGCTGAGAGCCAGGAGCTTCTTACAGGTCTCCCATCTGGGTGCAGGGGCCATCTTCTACTGCTTTCCCAGGCCATAGCAGAGAGCTGGATGGGAAGTGGAACAGCTGGGTTTCAAGTCGGCGCCCAAATGGGATGCGGCACTTCAGGCCAGGGCGTTAACCCACTGTGCCACAGCGCTGGCCCCTATAAAAGCGTATTAGGAGTGTGCTATTCTACATCTCCTAGATTCAGTTGACCACCTCCTTCCTTTTCTTTGTCTTGGAGAGTGTCATCTACAGCATAAACTATTCTCTGCTTATGACTCCACCCACGTGCCACAGCTTGGAGTGAACCTCTTGGTCCCTGTTTGGTGAGCAGATGGTACAATCCAGAAGTTGAAAGAAGTTCAATGAATATCGGAAATGGTAAAGTCAGATAGATAAAAACCCTCTCCTTTCTCCTTTCCATCTACTATTGTGAAAGAAAACAAAAACCATCTTTAGATTGAAACTGAAAAAAATATTTAAGATGAGCAAAACTTGGGGGAAATTTTCCATCAACAGTTTTACTAAAAAATTGGAAAGGCTGAACAAATGAAAATATTGTAATCATAAGGATAAATTTCAAAAAACAATGGTGCATCTGTATTTTGGACAACTCCATATATATTCTAAATGGAAAAGCATATTATAACAAATACCATATATTTACCAAGTTTAAACACAAATCATAGTCAATCTTCTTTGATCTGATTTTTCACCTAAAATATACTCCGCATCATGTTAATTTAAAATGAATCCTAATATTTATATTATTTAAACTAGAAGGTATTTTAAGACAGGTATTCTATAAAATAAACTTTCATTATAGTATCTAAAAATAGAACAAAAACTAACAGTAAATACCAATAAATGTTCAAGTTTCCCTAATAAATTCATACCTAACAATTTTTCTTGAATAAAGATCTCCAAAGTCTATGCATTTTAAATACATGATATGTGTATAAACTACTTTTAAATTATGAGTTTGAATGATGTCTTCTGCCTCTGCCTCTGACCCTTTCTGTCTCTTTTTCTCTCTTTCTGCCTTCTAACCCCTTTTCTTTCACCTTTGCGTTACAGTTTACTTATGGAGCAAATGGGATCATATGTCTCATAGAATTTCCCACAGTTGGATTTTATTAGTTTAACCCTATTCTGTCATTTCACATATTTAACAGGTTTCTCAGTCTTGTATAATTTCTGTACATTGGTAAGCAGACTTTGAGTCTTGGTAATTTCACAAGTTTAGCTCAAAAGCTGTACTGACTTCAATTGGCTGCCTCATTTTTCTGATGTTAATAGACACTGATAATTATTACTGAGATTCATATCTACATAGTTACTAAATTATATTCTAATTCTATGATTCATTTTAATGTATAATATTAGTTTTGTAAGGAGAAGTTAATTCATTTTACCAACTAAATCATTACACTGAGGGGTTTTTGTTTTTATTTTTGTAACATCCTAAGTACAGTTTCCTGCCAATGCAGACCTAAGGAAGTACCACCTATGGCTCAAGAATTTGGATATTTGTTATTTGCATGGGAGACCTAAATTGAATTTCTTGCTTCTGCAGGCTTTGGCCCAGCCCAAGAGTTGAAGTCTACTTACCATTGCACAGGAAAAATAGAAGATTGAGAAATCTATGAAGTATGTTAAATGACAGGTTACATTAAAATCCATTTGTGGGAGTTTCTGTGAGACATGTGATTCCATTTATTCAATAAGTAAATTTTAACGCAGAGGTGAAAGAGATGGGATGACTAAACACTTGATGAGCAAGCCTTCTATGATCTGACTCTCAAACACAATATAAAAATATTTTTTAAAATGGTATCCATTTAAAAAAAAGAATTAGGTGTTTGGCATTCTTGTGAGGTAAGCATTTTAAGCATCTTCAAGAAGTCATGTATCACAACATATCTGATATTTTTCAGTTAGTTGCAATTTTTATTCTTAATGATGATCAGATTCTTGGTCAAAAGGAAGGATGGTCTCATGTTTGTTCCTGAGTCCTTCCAATGCAGGTTGCTTCTTTTTATGGGGTGAGCATTTGGTGCTGCAGTTAGGTTGTAGCTTGGGATGCCCTCATCCCATGGTTGGAATTCTAGCTCCTCTGCTTCACATTCAGCTTCCAGGGTGTTATCTGGAGGCAACAGATAATGACCCAATTATTTGGGTCCCTCCATTCCAGTTGGGAGATATGAATAGAGTTGATGATACAGTAGGACACAAAAGCTGGTGAGATGAAAGAAAATAAAGTAGCTTGATTTTTAAAGAACATTTATATATACCTGAAAACACCACAGATGACAGTTAATTAAAAATATTTTAAAACTGTCTTTTCATACATTAAAATTTATTGTTTGAAGAAGAAATTATAAGAAAACATTAAAATTATGTAGAACTTATCATTATGACACTAAGAACAAATATGATATGTACTTGGAGTGACATTAGAATAAAATTTAGAGCCCTGAGTGCTTACATTAGAAAAGTATAAAGGCTGATATTTAATGAGATTTATGTTCAATTTAAGAAGTTAGAAGAAGAACAACAGAATAAATACTAAGATAGCAAAAGGATAAAACCAAAAAGGATTAGAAATTAAACAAATACAAAATGATGAAATATCATGCAAAACTCAAAAAAACCTTAAGAATTGAGTAAATTTTAAAACCTAATAAACAATATTACAAATCTCTGAAAATGTTGACCAAGAACAAAATAAATAAATACATAAAATTAGTAATGAGAAAGAAATCATATTGCAAATGTGATTAAAATGACAGGAAGGGGATATCATTACCTTCATGCCAAAAAACCCAATTTTGAAAATCTGTCTAAATGGAAAATTGCTAGAAAAATGATATAAACTGTTAGATAATTGATTCACAAAAAAATTCTAATAACCTTTGTGTAATTCAATCTATAATTTAAACACCTCAAACACGTATGCATACATATACAAAAGTAAAAAATTCATAAGTCGAAACAATTTGACAATGTCAATTAACCATTCAAGAAAGAGGGGTAGATATTTGACATACTAGTTATCATATCAACATCCTATATGAAAGTACCTGGGTCCAAATCCACCTCTTGCTCCGAACTTCAGTTTCCTGCTGGTGCAGACTTTGGGAGACAACAATGATGGCTCAGCTGGTTTGTTTCCAGCTACCAAAGTGGGGGACTTGAGTTGAGTTCCTGGCTCTGATTCAGGGCATTCGGGATTTGTAAGGTGCACTGGCAGATGGGAGCACTCTCTGTATCTGCTGTTTCTCTCTCTCTTTCTCAAGTAAATAAACTGCAAACTGTTGAAATCTTTACTTAGTATATACTAAGTTGATCTTCTGTATATAAAGATAATTGAAAATGAATCTTGATGAAGAATGGGATGGGAGAGGGAGTGGGGGATGGGATGGTGTGGGTTGGATGGAGGTTATGGGGGGAAAAGCCACTATAATTCAAAAGTTGTACTTTGGAAATTTATATTTATTAAATAAAAGTTGAAGAAAATAAACTCTAAAAATTTCTAGACAGAAACAGTCAAGAAGGGGATAATTTGCTTCTTTCATAAAATCTTCCAGAGACTTTCAAAGAGGGTTTACTCCTTAACATTTTTATAAGAATCAAATAGCTTTAAAACTAAATAGAATTGAGGAATTTCTACAAGGAAAGTTCTAGCGTGGTTTGTTAATTGCTCCATTTTGAGAGGAAATGACAGCTATGTTGAAGCAGTTTTTGTGTCTTTCCTCTTCTTCTGAGCAAGCAGCAGGGATGTAGTGCACATGTTCTGCTCCTTCTTACATGAGAGTAGAGGATTCTACTCCTTTATTGAGGGAGAATCCACTGCAGATTTGGAAGCTGAATTACAATCAGAACAGTGATATAAGTTATATTTATTTTAAGGGGAAAACTATAAATAATCCCTAGGTGTGGACAATACATAGCATTAGTGCTTTCACTGACAATTTGGGCACACTTTCATGATTATGACTTTGATTTGTATGACTATGCCGTTTTCTTTCTACTGTTAGAGTCTGAGCAGGTTGTTTTTGGAATTAAATGCCAGTTAAGTGGCATTTTCAAGTTGACAAATCATTGCATTTTAGATGTATTTGAAAATAAGCTAGTAAATGTTAGCTTAACTTCTGCAAACAAGGAACCACAGGGAATCAAAAATGTGTGATTTCAAGGAAAGGGAGGCACTAAAGAGAGTGGAGGTGAAGAACTCCTATTCTTCTATTTCTGTTGAAATATTTGCCAGTTCTGTCTTGATATAACTGATGGACACCAAGAGAACACTGGCATAGACCCGTGTAGATAAAGACTTTCAACTTACAGCAAAGGTGTCACTGCAAGGCTGAATGTAGATGGCAGCCTTTTCAGGATGCTGAGTCAAATGGACAGCAAATGCTGATACTCCTACTCTTATTCCTGCATGTGTGCACAATGAGGTAATGTAAAAAATATTCAAAGCACTAGAGTTATTAGTAACAACACTCTGGAAATGATCCAACTGTCAATCAAGACCAGACTAGATCAATAATGTAAAGTTTACCAATTCAAAGGTACACACTTTTGCAGTTATAATGTATATACTGTTGCCTTCTTACATGCACTTGAATTAATCTCATAAGTATAATTTTTTTAGGTTCAAATAAGAAAAATTCCAGGAATAAATGTAATATGTATGCATGAAGAAAATCTTCAAAGTAATTTTGAAGGTAAAAATGGATTTATACAACTGGAAGTAGAAATTGTGTTCTGGGATAGGAAGACATGGCATAATTGAGAAGTGAGTACTGTCTAGTTGGTTTTAATACCAATAACAATAAATAAGTTTATATAGGCTCTCCAATTGTTTTAAGGTATACTTCTAAGGTCTTATTTATTATTTCATCTTCCAAATAACACAAAGAGCTAGGAGGTATGAATCTGTCACTAGAGAGGAGAACTTAGATCACTTGATGAACAATAGAAACACTAAGATGGACTGGATTTTAACCCACAGTCTGTGCTTTTAATCACAATAGCTAAGTCTGTTACTGAAGGGAAATAAACATCACACTTTTTTTTCCCTTTCTGGAAACAGAATAACAACTCTCAAGGCAAAAATTGTGAAATAAATAATAAAGTATATTCAAGAAAGCTTTTTAAAAGGACAAGTGAAGAGGGTGGAATAACCTTATCTAACTTATAATAAATCCTCAGTAATTGAAATTTGAATTTGGCACATGAACAAACAGAACAAGCTTAACAGAATAGAAAATCCCAAAGCAGATACAATTATAAACAGTGCTTTTTAATACATAATAAAGATCTGTCTTAAATTGATAAGGTAAAATTAGACTTTTTTGAATAAATAGAATGTGGATGTGTGGTTAGCCATATGGGAAAGATCAGTTGTGTTTCACACTTCATCATATTGTACACCAGGGTAAACTACAAGTGGATTAAAAAAAAACCCTAAAATTAAAATAAGCAATGAATACAGACATAGTTTGGGTGGGTGTGGAAAAAATGAACATTATAAACATTTCAAAATGAAATTAAAACCTGAAAGTCATTAAAATATTAATCAAGTTGACTAAACTTCAAATATAAAAGATAAAATAATATAAGGAAATGGAAAAATGTATTGTATCTTGGGGAATAATTGTCAGTTGATCACAGATAGAAGGTTCTCATTTTGAACTATAGGGGACTGTGAGAAATGATTGAGGCAAACCCTCACAATTTAGTGGAAAAAAGGGGAAGTGACATGGACTTTACAGAGGGAAGGAAAGTAAAATATGCCACCTTTATTTTTAACTACAGCAATGCAAATAAGCTACACCGAAATGCAATTTTTCACATTACAGAGTGGCTGAAATACTAACTTTGACAACTTTCCCCTTGGCAAGGCTCTAGGGGTACAGGCTTTCTCCTGAATTTTGTGGGTAGATGCAGAATGCCACAGTGCTCAGCATATTTTGAAAACTTATATCAAAATATTAAAGACAGGTACCAGTTGACGCAAGAAATTTCTGGGAAATTATGATCCATATATAAATTCTGCAAAACTCAAAGTAACATTCAAGACTCTTCATAGTAGGACTATTTATAATTACAGATTATTATGATTGTGATTTGATTCCAAGAATTCTTTCAGTAGAGGAGACTTTCTATAAAAATTTATCATATAAAAAGTAAATACTACATAGCTCTCTAAATATTCTCACAGAAAGGAACCTCAGAACAACACTGCATAAGAAATTAATAAAATATTTATGGTTGTGGAGTTAGGATAATAGTAACTTTTCTTGGTTTTGAATCAGGTATACTATTTCCTTACTAAATATTCAAAACTAAAACAAAGTAAGTTTAAATATTTCTCTTGTTTCTTTTTCTTTATTTAAAGGCAGTGACAGAGAAAGGTAGAGAGAAGAAACAGTTCTTCTGATGGTTTTCTCCTGAACTTGCCATGGTAGCAGGAGTTAGGCCAAGAATTCAACCCAGGTCTTCTACATGAGTTGCGGGTACCCAAGTAACTGAATGATCACCTCTGTCTCTCAGGGTCTGCTTTAACAGGAAACTGAAATAAGGAGCCAGAAGCAGATGTTTAACATAGGCATTCTGATATTGGAAACAGACATTCCTACCCCTCATCTCAGTCACCAGCCAAAGCACACTCCTAAGCAGTTTCATTTTTAATGAAAAAAAATTGAAGTGTGCTTGCTACAAATAAATTTTTATCCTGATGACATTTGAAACTTCCAAATTTTGCAATTCACATGTCCAAAATCATCACAATTTCACTTAATTTTGGGGTTTTCAAACCATACAAAGAAATTAATGTTCAAATTCTTTATTGATGCCATATGTAAATATTGGCATAGATACAGAGTTCACACACTCAAGATCTAATTACTGCTGTCATGCTCTGTCAGATTACCCTCTTTAACCAAATCATAGTAGAATTAAAGAATCATAAAATGTAGCTGTGCATAGGGTGGTAATCCATTCTAAGAGAGATGAAAAAAATACAAGTTAGTATCAATGAATTGAAATGGCCATGTAAATTTTGACTGCCATTCCTTAGGCTTAAAACAACTTCAGAGTTTATGTTTTTTTTTTTTTAATGTCAGTGACAAGCCACCAGCATTTTACTGCTCTGACTTATTAAGTACTCCTACTATATCCTTACAGATATAGTTTCAATATAGCTTGATACTTGAACTCATGTGGTACACCAAATCCTAGGACTGTAAGTTATTGGTACTAAGAAGATCAAAGCAATCCACGGATAGTGTTTAACAGTGGGCCCAGTGGGAGGGCCTTAAGTCCCAAGGTGCATGGCCCAGGAAAGAAATTCTTGCAAGAGGATTTTTGTAAAAGCCTAAGTTGGGTCCATCTTGTCTCTCTGATTTCTGTAACCTTCCTCATCCAGGCTGTGCCATTGCCATATGCCACCCTGTTAGGGGCTAAACTAATGGCACCATCCAATCTTGGATTTTAACCTCTAAAACTGAGAATGAAATTTTTCTCTTTATGAAGTGAGTTGACATCAGCATTTCACTGCGGTAACAAAATGTTGACTAACACAATTATCTTACCTAAATCTTTCAAAGATTTATTTTATTAGTTTGAAAGGCAGAGTGACACAGAAAGAGGGAGAGACAGACAGGGAAAGAAATCTTAAATCTACTGGTTCACTCTCCAAATTGTTGCATTGCCAGGTCTAGGCTAGGCTAAAACTAGGAGCCTGGTACTCTACCCAAGTATCCCATGTGAGTGGCAGGGTCCCAGATACTTGGAACATGATCCACTGCTTTCCCAGGCACATTGACAAGAAGCTGTAGCAGAAGTGGAGTAGCTGGGACTCAAATCAGCACTCATGTGGGAAGCTGGCATCACAAGCAGCAGCTTAATCCATGGCACCAAATGCCAGCCCCCATCTTACCTAAAACTTGAAGATAAATTTTAGCTTATTTCAGAATTGAGAAACATTTATTCTTGATCAGATCACTTCCTCTAATGTAATAGTTATTTTCCCCTTTGCTATACTCATGTAAAGTAAATGTTTTTGTGTACTTTGATTGACAGTAGACTATAAGTAGGTTAGTTAAATGTGTTGAGAAACATATAATATGAACTTAACATAAAGATAAACAATACTGTATTTTAGGTTCATTTCTGCCCACTACATAGCATGTTTTATTTGAATATTATCTTAGTTAGGATTAATGCTCTAAATTTGCAAATCATTTTTGCCACCATCAAGTAAGAGATATACTTAAAGAGAGAATTGAAATTAGCAGTGGCCAGTGCTCAAGGATATCCCCACTCGTGCACAAGATTTTGTAAAGAAAATAACTGGATTCCTGATAGCATTAAATAAGTTCAACGAAATTATTTTGATATTAAAGCAAACAACTACTCCAGTCAAGATTTTGTATTAACAGTCACACTTGACACCTAAACATAAGCCTCTGAGATCTTCTTATTTTGTTGATAGAAGGCAATATAAAACTTTGTGTATCAAGATGTGGCTGTGATAGGGAATGCATTTGGTTGGTGTTATTTTCATCACAACTGCATCGCTTAGAGCAGTCAGCATCTGCTTCTTAGTAACCGCATCAGTTCTTTCTTTTTTACTACTCAGGTTCAAATGGCAATCACTTTGGAATTCTAGAATCCAATGCTGATAGAGGGCCTTGCCATCACCCTGGAAAATCACCTGCCTGCTAGGACCTGCCACTTAATTAAAACAGCATCTAAAATAATGAAAGGAGAGTGTTGAATGCGCTCTGAGAGAAAAATGCTGCAGGAGGCCTTGGTGCATGTGGTTAGGCAAGCATTATTATTTATTAATTTATGGATTGCAGTGCCCATGTATCAGAGTACTTTATGACAACAGAATCAACAATATAGCCTTGAGAACAATAAAAATCCAAGAAGGCAGGCACTCCTCAAACAAGAATAGCAGTAATGCCCTTTTGATTTGATAGAGAGAAAACTCAGATGCTCTGAGCTTCTTGACAAATACCACATTCAGAATTTTTAAATTCCCAGAGAGATTAAATGGCCTTATGTGACCTTCAATCAGGTTTAAAGGAAAAAGTATTCTAATGCTGTAACTGTAGTCCATTTTGGATTAGCATATTTTATTTTAAGACACGATTATATTTCCTACATCAATTGTATATATAAATTTTATATGTATTAAATATATATCTGATATTTCTGTCAGGGGTCTGTAAATGTACCTGATGTGTTTGTCTTCATTAAATAAATGAAATACACTTACTATTTCAATTTAGAGTAAATTTTGTTATCTTTAAATATGAGATAAATTGTATCTTTTGTTTTATCTTTTTAATAAAATAGTCTAGACATATTCAAAGCCTAGGGAAAAATAAAAGTGTAATCTTCTGTTTACAAAATAATAAGCCAAGTCATTGAATGATGATTAGTTAAGTCAGTACAGTAGGTAAGTGAAGACTTCCTGTTTGCGTTGTGATATAGTGAAGGGTGTAATGATGCTTACTTCCCCAAGGGCTATTCATGAAGTTGTGATATATCTTCTTCACTCTTGTGGCCTCAAAGAATACAATCCAGAGAATAAAAATATCCCATTAGCACAAGAATAAAGAAAAGAATCAGCTATTTTGACAACTAAGGGAAGTGAAATTGCTATGTCACAGGATAGGTTAAGATAAAATATGTATCTAAACTGTCATTTAATGTTTCCCTGAGAGAAATTATTGAGATTGGCATTGTAATAATCTCCATACTTCTGAATTAGAGAAGAGTTAATATCAAGGAGTGGATGGGAGCGTGGGCAACAAGAAAAGAAGGAATATATGAGAGACATTATATTAATAAATATACATAAAGGTTTAGAACGCTGATTAAAGAAATCCTTTGAAACATCTTTTTTGGGGAAAGAACTACATAATTAAAATATGCAATTTTCTTAAGTTTTAAAATAAATTTTGACTTCAAGAAAATAAACAAAATACATATATTCTTTTGTTTACCTTTCTGATTTCTGCACATCACAAAAATTTAATGACTGAATTATGAACAGAAATTGAACTTTCAAAACAATAGTAATATAAATTGGTTTTATTTTGAATTTCATTATGTAGGCTTCCTTATTTTATTCTGACATTTAATGACTTACAAAAAAGCTCATGAGTAGCAAGTTAACTTTACTTTGAATCTGATAACCTCCTTAAAAAATGAACTCAATTCTCTAAACACTTATCACTAGAATTGGCGGGGGGGGGGGGTAGGAGAGGGAGAGTAGATGTAGGAGATAGGAAGGGGGGAAGAAAGTTAAGGGATTAGAGGGAAAGAAGAAAAATTCACTCAAATGTGCACACTACTCTCAAGTTCTTTTGAAAAGTTAAGCAACATATAAAATATTGTACTAAAAGAAAGCTTATAATTTTTCTACTTCTTGTATAATCCATAGCCATGACTGGACAGTCTAACTTCCAGTTGGGTCTAATAGTGACACAAGTTTTTATGGCAGCAAGTCTCCATAGAAAAAAAGATTTTTAAAATGACTTAGAACCAAGTCCTCCTGGAGGAATGGAAAGTAGTTCTCTATTTTATATATATATATATATATATATATATATATATATATATTTAATGAATATATATATATAGTTAATAAAAGCAGCTCTCTTAATTGATTGATTGATTTGAAATGCAAAGTTACAAAAAGAGAATGAATCTTCCATCCTTTGGTTCACTCACCAAATGGCCACAACAGCCAGGGCTGAGGCAGGCTAAAGCCAGGAGCCAAGAGTCTCTTCCAGGTCTCCCACATGGATGCAGGGGCCCAAGGACTTGGGCCACTTTCTGCTGCCTTCCCAGGTCCATTAGCAGGGAGCTGGATAGGAAATGGAGCAACAGGGACTCAAACATGCATCCACATGTGATGACAGCAACGAAGGTGAAGGCTTAACATTCTTTGCCACAGTGTTGGCCCCTAAGATATTCTTATTTGAGGTAGAAAATGTTTCACATAATTGAAGAAGTAGAACAATATGTCTCCCTAAGTTAGAACTTTAAATAAGAAAATGATTTGTTCTGAGGTCATATTCATAAATGTATAAAGATCACATCCTTTGAAATTTCCCTGAAGAATGTTTTGCAACAGGAAGATCAGGTGTGCCTGAGCAGTTAGAAGGATTAATAAATGCTGAAACATCTATTTCATGGGAATAATATACAGCAATTTCTGTCACATTTTTCAGTACAGGTATAATAAATGCATTCATGATATAATGCTTGATAATGCATATTTATGACTCTTATTTTTACCACATGTTTTAATTAGATAACTGTGCATCTATACACAGTCAACTAATCATCGACGAATAATAGTCAGAATGAGAAAGAACTGCTTCCACACTGAAAATTTACACACTTTTAAAAACCATTATTCCCCAAACAATGCAGTGTCACAATGTTTGACACAGCCTTTGCATTGTCTTATATGCAATCAAGAGGTGATTTAAAGTGTATATGAAAGTGTATAGGTTATATGCAAATAATCTTCAATTTTATATAAGGCACTTGAGCATCTGTAGATTTTACATCAAAGTGGGTTCCAGAACCCATCAAGTGTGGATAGGTAAGGGAGGACTTTCCAGATAGAGTTATGGCTGTAGCTGCACACATACACACTCAGAATTGTATTCTTGTGTTTCTAAAGATTCACAATTAACCAAATAGACTTTCTTACAAAATAAATCTGAGACAGAAACACAGTTAAATTAATTGTGCTAATCTCAGTTTACTGAAATCACAGGTATGGATTCTTCATTATTATATCTGTATTTTAAAATTTTTCTCAGTAAGTATATTTTGGTATTAATTTTAGATAGAAAATCCTGCTTATGTAATTTTTATTAATATTTAAGGTTTTAAGCATTTACTCTATGCAAATACATTTGAGTTTATTACATGCATTGTCACAACTGTGAGATACAGTTTTTATTGCATCTTAAAACAGGATAAAAAGACTTAAGGAATAGTTCTCCTTCACATAATCTCTGTCCTTTAGAAAGTGTGTTGAAGTTAATTATTTTAATTTCTACTTATTCATTTTCGTCGTATTTGAGACGGAGAGACACAAAAAGACAGTCAGAGCCCTCTCATTCTCCGATTCATTTTCCAAATTCCCACCACAGCCAGGGCTGGGTCAGTCTGAATGCAGGAGCCCAGAACTCACTCTGGGTCTTCCACAGGGGTAGTAGGGGCTCGCATCCGTCACCTGCTGCCTCCAGGGTACATGTTAGCAGGATGTTGGAATAGGAGCTAGAATTAGGACTCAGACCCACATACTCTGATATGTTATTCAAGTGTACTGCATGCTATTATCCACTGGTCCAGAGTTCACTCCAACTGGGATGAGGCTTCAATGCAAAGTATTTATATACAAGAATACACTTTTGTAAAACAATATGATGAAATAATATGTAAAATATTATTCAAGGCTTGGAAGTTTTTCTTTATTTCCTCAACAGTCACAATTATATTTTCACAATTATATTGTGAAAAGAATGAAGCTATTCATGAATAACTAAGAAATGATGCAAAAAATAGTTTATCAATATAGGATAGAGCACATTAATAGGGAAATGATGATTTGGGAAAGACTGAGTGGCAGCTGAGGTCCAGTTTTTGTGTTACTGCATATGATGGATGAGTTAATTCCTCTGACTAATGAGCCAAGGCTTTTCCTTGGCCAGAACTCCTAAACTAGGATGTTTTGCAGATACAATATTGTAAGGCAACCACTCCCCTGAAATAGACATGTGCCTTAGCGACAGCAATCAGATGTTAAATAATGATCCTGGTGAAACCTTACCTGAAGTCTCACTCATCTCCTTTTTCCTTAAAGGTGTTTGTAAGATCGTGGAGACAAGGACAGAATGAAATACAGCTAGGAGAATATAAGGAATTACTTAGTTTTGAAAACATATGGGGCTTTATCATTGAAGAGGACCATAATTAAAAACAAGAATGCACCTTGACAATATCATCCATATAATTTGAATATGCATTTAATAGCTTTTGCTCAATTTTCACTTTTATCATCTCAAGGACACACTGTAATTCAATGAAGGTAATACCACAGGAGACACTCTTATATGGAGAAAGTAGAGTGGTAAAGCAATACTGAATGATAAAGAAGTCCCTGGGAAATAAGGAAGAGCAAGGAACACTAGGCCATCTGATGAATGAGATGTATTTGTATTTTAAACATGATTCACAAACTTTTCTTAGCACTCTCGAGGGATATTTCAACATCAAAGACACCTGGACGATGGATATCCCTTTTATTAGTATTGTGTTCCATTATCCACACACAATTCATCAACTACAAAACTTGTAAAAATTAGAAGAGCCAAAAGTAGATAAGCAATGTTATCAGGCTGTAAAACATTTCTTGACTTAGTACTGCTTATTTATAACTGATCAAGGCTTCCAGAAAAGTGGAGTCTGTTTTAATTTGTGCCTGAAAACCTTGTGTTAAAATCCAAAGACTTCCAAAATGTATAATACATATGGAACCATATAGTAGCTGGCCAAAAAAAAAAAAAAAAAAAGAATATTTATTGCAGGAAGTACAGCCCGGTAAAGTGTTTAGAGCAAGATTCTTAGTACTGCTTTCCAGTGTGTGCAAATTTCTCTACCATAGCAAAAAAAATAAATAAACAAAAATGGCTGGGGGAGAGTGAGAGGGAGAAAGTTTACTTTTTTTTTATTTTTTTTATTTTATTTATTTATTTTTTTTTTTGACAGGCAGAGTGGACAGTGAGAGAGAGAGACAGAGAGAAAGGTCTTCCTTTGCCGCTGGTTCACCCTCCAATGGCCGCCGCGGCCGGCGCGCTTGCGGCCGGCGCACCGCGCTGATCCGATGGCAGGAGCCAGGAGCCAGGTGCTTTTCCTGGTCTCCCATGGGGTGCAGGGCCCAAGCACCTGGGCCATCCTCCACTGCACTCCCTGGCCACAGCAGAGGGCTGCCCTGGAAGAGGGGCAACCGGGACAGAATCCGGCGCCCCAACCGGGACTAGAACCCGGTGTGCCGGCGCCGCTAGGCGGAGGATTAGCCTAGTGAGCCGCGGCGCCGGCCGACAAAGTTTACTTTTGCAAGGCATTTTTCTTAACCTCTTGTAAACAAAAACCTTTCATATGACCCAGAAATCCTACCCTAGGGATTTACTTTACCTAAAGAATTAGTCTGATGTTGATGCAGAAACACATATACAAATTTCTACCAGTTTTATTTTGAAACCTCAAATATCCCAATTGTCTTTAGTTGGTGAATGGATACATAAAGGGTAATACACTCATGCAATGGAATAAAATAATTTTTTAGGAAAATACAGTAATAAAGATGAATATTTATAAGCACACAAATTAATCCATGAGATGCTAACAAATACTCTGGTTTTGCAGTGCAACTCAGTTTAGTAGCTCGATTTAGTTTAGCAGTGCAGTTATTGTCTCCACATTACACATGAGGAAAATACAAAATTTAGCAACAGCTTTTAAGTTACTCGGCTGGAAGCAACTGGTCTAGGTTTCAAAACACACTGTCAGAAAGAAACAGAGACCGAGAGAGCTCCCTTATGCTGATTCATTTCCCAAATACCCATAATAATTGAGACTGGGCAGGCGCCAAAGATGGGAGAGAGAAATGTAATCTAGATCTCCCAATAGTGAGACATGAACCTAATTACTTGAGCCATCACCACTGCTTCAAAAGACCTGCATTAGCAGGGAGCTGAAGTCAGGCACTGGAGCCTGGAGCCCAGGTAGGCAGATGGGGGTTGCTGATGTCAAACACGGCCTGTGGACTCAGAACTCTTCACCCTTTGACTTCTGTGTCTCTGTGGCAATGAGAACAGTCTGGCCCCACTCATGCACCACCACCACCACCTACGTTTCAATCTCAGGTCCACCATCTAGTAGCAAATACCAGGCAAGGTAGTGTAGCCTCTGTGTGTCCAAGAACCTGTGTGTACAAAAAGGGAGCTGTTATGGAAATAAATGGGCTAAATAGTATAGGAACTCTGTTGCTTGTGGTTTTTTTTTTTTTTTTTCTCTTTTTTTCTTCCAGGTTTAGAAAGACTGAAATAATAGAAAATGTGGTTATGTATCTTGGAAAAAACCTGCTTGTCTTCTAGGCCCTTCATGGCCCTGTGTCAAGACCTGTCATCACCCTTGTTCATCAAGCCTATTAGTAGTATTTTCCTTAATGTATGGTTTTCAGTATTACAAGCTTGGGAATTTTTCAGAGTCAACAGAATATCGTAATTCTAGTTAATATGACATGAGGTCACAGAAAAAAAATAAGAATCTGTGCAGAAAGTAATTGCTTTGAGATCACAGTGACATCTGAAGGGTGTGGCTGAACGTCACTGAAGATGACCTCACTGATGTGATCAGTTCCTGGCCCCCGATCTCCCTCTGAGGCTTCAGTTCTTTTGGGCATCCTCTGCAAGAAGCTGAGAAAGTATAGTCTGCCCTTCTTTCCTATTGGAACCCTCCTCTACTTAAATTACTAAGACGACCAAGGCACTCCTTTCTCCCTTGCATCCCTCTCAGATATGGCCGGAGGGTCTTCAGCTGAGCCTTCCCTGGACCAGTGAACGTCTTTGACTTTCTAATCTGTGCCAAATGTATTTGACGTTCTAGTTTCATTTCAAGACTTTGCAATTTTGTTTCTAATTGATGACTCTCTCACCATTAAGGAAAGGATAAGGATTCTTATTTCAGTTTCATCTTTTATCTATCTTATGTTGGATTTCTGAGCCAATTCTGGCTTAATTGATTATGCATTCTGTACCTTGATTTAACATTGTGGCTCTTCTTTTATTAAACCAGTTCCTTCAAAATGCTTCTTCATAAAAATATGTTGCACTAACTTATCTCAATTGTAACCTGTAATTTTAATAATTTATTTCGTACTTAGATGAAAGATAGTCTTTTTTGTGTGTTTTCTCTCCAAGTTGCTATGTTTCATATCACTATTAATCTATTTTATTGATGCATTTTCTTCATTATTTGTTAAAGGGAATGCATTCTAGTCCTCTAACTGATGACATATTTAGGAAATTTATGCTGTTGTTTGCTATATTGATTTTTGTATTTCTTCTTTTGTGCTCAACTGGGTAATTTTAAAAAATTATATTCTTACATTCCCCAATACTATAGTGTGATATCCTGTTCCAAGAAACACTAACTCAGCTGATATATGTATTCCATGAGCACTATTTTTTTTCCTGATTATTCTCTACTCTTCAGGTAAACCATATCACTAAATATATTGTATGAATCCTTTGTTTTTGTCAATATCACATAAGCACATTTTCAAAATACTTGTATATTGCAAAATGATATAAATTTTTCTGTCTCAGAATTTGCTTTTTGTTAACACTAGAAGCTTAAAGTGATAAAATTCCCTATGCCCAATGTGTTTTTTTTTCCTATAGTGAGTTTTCTAGGTTTTTTAAATTCATTTCCTTGTGAAATATGCACATATACACCTTTATGAAGGAAAATGCCAAAAATGCAATGAAATCAGATGAAACAAATCTGACAATTGCCATCTGACTCTTGGAAAGCCCAGCTGGCTATATTAGACTCATCCCGGTCACTCACTGATCACAAGTTTTATCTGTTTTTTAGGCATTCATCTGAAAAGTTACAGACTAGGGTTGGGCAAAGTGGATTTAAATCTGACAGCTATGTGGAGCCTCTGTCCAGTCTTCAAATATTCTGCATGTTCATGTCTTCTACTTAAGTGTGAATAAAAGAGCTCAGACTCTAAGTATCAGACAGCATTTTGTTCATTATGCACTTTTTATATGTATAATAACATGTTACCCAGAGAAGTCCAGATTCATGCAATTAGCTGCATCTGTGATGTAATCTCAATTCTGAAATTTATCATATTTTTTACATTTGAAATGTATATGGGAATGTCCCATCTTTTAAAGTGATACATATTGGGAACAATAATGGTTTACACTTCTAATATTTTACCATCATATAATATGATCTTCCTTGGAGACTTTATAATTCATTCGAGAAGGTAGCACAGCTGTAAAAATATTACATCTGCAGCACTATGAAGTTTAAGTTGAACTGGGGGAAATATTCAATTAATCAATGCATTTATGACCACATGTGTTCTGTGCAAAATGTTGCCCACAAACAAAGGGGAAAGCAAATGACAAAGCCACAACAGAAATAATTGGTGGAGTTTTGTGACTCTGTTGACCTTTCCCTAGATAGATATTTCCTTCTTTGATGCCAAGATTGGAGTAATGGCTGTACTCTTACACATGCTTTTTGTTTCCCTTGAGTAAGACCCTGTTTTGTGAAAATCCTTATTTTGTTCTTGAAAGCCAAATGCAAGTGAGATAAAGCCAATTGTGCCCTGATCATCTGACTTTTTTTTTTTTTTTTGACAGGCAGAGTGGACAATGAGAGAGAGAGAGACAGAGAGAAAGGTCTTCCTTTTCCGTTGGTTCACCCCGCAATGGCCACTGTGGCCGGCGCACTGTGCTGATCTGAAGCCAGGAGCCAGGTGCTTCCTTCTGGTCTCCCATGCAGGTGCAGGGCCCAAGGACCTGTGCCATCCGCCACTGCACTCCCGGGCCACAGCAGAGAGCTGGACTGGAAGAGGAATAACCGGGACAGAATCTGGCGCCCTGACTGGGACTAGACCCTGTTGTGCCAGCACCACAGAGGATTAGCCCATTAAGCTGTGGTGCTGGCCAATCATCTGACTTTGATGCTTTCCATTAACAGGTGTTACATCTCTTTCCCCCAGAATCCCAGTAGACAGCCAGATTCTGCTCAGTGAGTTCCTGCTCGCCTGTGTTCAATGCACTGAGCACTGTCTTCTTTAGAAATTTTACCATAAGTTGTATCTTTATTAATGTCTTCTTATGCATTCTTGAATTTGGGAGATGTTTGTCACTAGAACAACTCAATACTGAGTTAACCATAGCAGCAAGCATTTATTTTGAGTCTGTGCAGATAATACAAATGATATAAAAAAGAAACAGAGTCTTTTCTTCCAGAAAGAAAGTTTTTGAATACATATTATTTAAGTTGCCTCAATCTTCAACTATTGTCTCTGATCCTTAGTGATTCAAAAAAAGAAGCATTGATTAGTAATACATCGTTTTAAACAAAGTTCTTAGTGGAAGGATAATCTAAGCCACTTTTATAACTCCTATTTAACTAGTTTTCTTATATTGCTGTAATCAATGAGACAGAAAATTCTGGAATAAGAAATACCCAGAGGACATGAAACTAAATAGATGTAAGAATTAAGGGACATAGAGGATAATAATGGACTTGTATCTGATGATGCAATCTGTGAAATCTCTCTACTCAGAAGCAAAAGGCTTCCCCTACTTTTATTTGCAATAGAGTTGACTATATTTTTTTCACTAGAAGTATCTTAGCGACTGGCTCTCTGGCACAGTAGGTGAAAGCATCTGCCTGCGGTACCGGCATCCCCTGTGAGCACCGGTTCGAGTCCCGGCTGCTCCTTTTCTGATCCAGCTCTCAGCTGATGGCCTGGGAAAGCAGTAGATGATGGCCCAAGTACCTGGGCTCTTGAACCCATGTGGGAGACTGGGAAGAAGCTCCTTGCTCCTGACTTTTGATTGGCCCAGCTTCTGCCATTGTAGCCATTTGGAGAGTGAACAAGCAAATGGAAGATATCTCTCTCTCTCTCTCTGTACCACTGCCTCTCAAGTAAATAAGTACATCCTTTAAAAAAATAAAGAAGTATTTTATTGACTTTCAAGGGAAGGTGGAGAATGTTATACCAAGCTTAACGAAATTGCTGAACATCAAATCAGAGGTACATGAATATTTTCCTATTTGTTTCTCTAGAACAGAAATAAACATATAAAACCTAAATATTTCTATTAAACGAATTATTAGGCATTATATATATGTAAAAATCTTGTTTAATACATAGATATGCAATATAATTAATTGTGGCTATTTATGTGTGATAAAAATATACTTTGTTATGTAGAATAATTTCATTAGCAATATTTTTTATTGAATTACACGATTACATTCAGTTAAAAGTTAAAATAAAAATCACTTTTTAAAATAAAGGTACATCAGTGGACTTTAAAAATATCTTTATCTTGAGGAAACTGTGAAAAGAAAAAGGAAAGATTATTTCTTTTATTTCAGTCCAGGTAATTAGTGATATAAGAAGCTGAAATGAAAGTAAGCAAGAAGATGGACATTGGCTTACACATTACAAAGAAAAATATCTGATTTAAAACTCTATGTTAAGAAATCATAAAATGATGACTGGGAAGATTACATTTTTGCATTTCTTGTTGATACAGATAAGCAATATAATTAAATATACAGTATAATTAAAGATATTAAAATAATTAGATAAGATTATTATATCACTCAGATAACTATTTTACCTATAGCTCAGATTATAAGTAATTATCTTCTTAAATTATATTATAAATTGATTTTATTTCAGATGATACAAATTTGGTGTGTTCCATCAGTTCATCTTATGCAGTAAATGCTTACAATTAAAATGTCTAATGCTAGCTTTTGGTCAGAAAATGATAAGCATTACATGCTTCTGTTCCTTGAGTGAGTATAGTTAAAGAATAGAATAAACCTAGGCGTGGAATTCCAGTGCTCCTACATGCTCCCACTTGCATTTTTGTCTCTCACAGGTGTTCCTTTCAAATAGGATATTTTACTATACCATGTAATAAAGGGGCATGTTGACAAAGAAATAACAACTGAGGACAAAAGCTAAACTAGACTCCTTCTTTTTGATTCCAATACAAATTATTTGTAGAATTTACATTTTCATTTACCCGAGGACTTGAAAGGTGGCATATGTGTAAAATCATCAATGTCCACTGCTTACCAGCCAGAGTAGATACATTCTCAGAAAAATCAGTGGTGTTGTCTACAATAGCCTGCTTTCCACTTATGGGTTTCTCTGTATAACACTATAAATCCATTTGCTCATCCAGAGAATCTGGTTTAGTTATTGACTATATAATTTTCAAGATCACAGCAACTACAGATGGGACTGAAAACAGAAAAGGAATGGAATTCAGGGAGTTCATCCATTGAGGAAGTACAATCTTAATTGAGTTTTTTCCTGATGTGGAAAAATTCAAGGGCAAACTTATAAGATGGAAGCACACTCTATAAGCTCCCTTGTATTGATATGCAGATGTCAAATGTGAAATCTCTTCCAAAGATTTCTCTTCGTTCAGGTGTGATTAAAACACTGGTTAAGATGCCCACATCCCAGATCACAGTACCTGGGTCTAAAGCTTGTCCCCTGCTCCTTACTCCAGCTTCTTGTTTGTGCAGACTCTGGTACACAATGGTAATAGCTAAAGTGATTGGGTTGTTGTTACCGGTTGCAGAGGGGAAGGGGGTTGCTGGAGCAAGTTCTGTGGGTTCTTTTTCTCAGCTCAGTATATAAATAAAAATCTGGGAAACAAAATGCAAAGAAGCAGAAATGTTTATTTGATTGGCAAGCAACAGAAAAGCATCTGGTCCAAGAGGAGACCAGATGGAGTGCTCGAATGGAACAGTGGTTTTCAGGAGGTGCCTAGGGTTTTTTTAAGGCATTACCATCATTTCATTGGGTCATTCTATGAGGGTGTCCATTGGATAGGGGGTTTCTGGCTTGAGGCTCATGGAGACAGCAGGAATCTTTTTGAGATAGCCCATTTCTCTTTGGGGGCTCATCCCCTTCTTCTGCTAGCCCTGGATAGAAGATTGCAACTAACTTTAAGATGTGATTTAAAACTGCAAGGAAACATATGCGGCACAAGAAGCTAGAGTGGGAAAGATGCTGGCACATCTGGAAACAAGCTTTTCAGCCATAGCTGGCAGCATGCTTGTGACAGACATTCTGCCTATGTCTGAGGGGGCCACACCCCACTGGATGGCATCAGGTTTGTGCCACCCTGGTGTGACACCAGGATTGGGATGCTGGCTCCTGGCTTCACCATCAGCCCAACCCTGGCTGTTGCGGACATTTGGGAAGTGAACCAGCAGAGCTCCCTTGTCAGTCTTTCAGTCTGTTTTTCTGCCTTTCAATATCAATATTGAGAGTAAATAAATATGAATTTTAGAAGAGATTTCTCTTCTTTTTTGGTTCATAGTTTGGCCATAGCATTTAAAAATTGCAGTAGAACATAAAGAAATTGTGGATTTGTTATATTTTATTTTTTTAAGATTTATTTATTTGAAAGTCATAGTTACACATAGAGAGAAAGAGACAGAGAGAGAGGTCTTCCATCCACTGGTTCACTCCCCAACTGGCCGCAAGGGCTGGAGCTGCACCCATCCAAAGGCAGAAGCCAGAGCTTCTTCTGGTTCTCCCATGCAGGTGCAGGGGCCCAAGGACTTGGGGCATCTTCTACTGCTTTCCCAGGCCATAGCAGAAAGCTGGATCAGAAGTGGTGCAGCCAGGACTAGAACTGACGCCCATATGGGATGCCAGCACTGCAGGTGGCAGTTTTACCTGCTATAACACAGCACCACCCCTGATTTGTCATATTTTAGATATAGATGTATGATATTTTAAATTGCAGTAATCAAGTGTTAGGAATTATTATATAAGGATCATATTATACTTTGGGAAACTGGGGCAGGCATTTCAAAGAAATTCTAAGAATCAGTGAGCAGCCATGCCATGCACCTATACTTTGAATGTCCCTTGTCCTCAACAATGGTAGTCATACTACCTGTTTTTGATGCTATCATTAAGTTGCAAATATACTCAACTATGTGCATTTTAACTAACATTTTGTCAGCTAGGAAAATTTCTCATATGAGAAAGGTTATGGTTAGTTTAGACAATTACGCTTTATCAGATTTTCACTGGCCAAAAGTAGTCTTTCTCTGTATCTTTTAAATGATAGAGATTCCTATATAATTGTCCATTCCCCAGCCTATTAGATGAGTTTGTTTCCTGCTGCCATTGCTATGATCTTAAAAAAATTCTTTAATTTTTAGGTAGCTTTTCTAAATCAAGTTTCATAATAAAACACTGAGGTTTGATAGGACTTGCATATAATTCACAGACTAATTTAGGCAAAATGTGTATCTCCCTACTACTGGAATTCTCCACTGATGAATATAGCATATTTCCACTTGCACATAGCTTGTCGTGAATCTTGAGTCACAGTTTTATAATTTTCTAAATGCACATATGTATTCCAGGCACTTATAACCCACATTGCTATATTACACCAGATATTAAAAATACTTTGCTACTATGTGTTTCTATTGTGTAACAGTATTGAATTTTGAATTGTATGTTTTTTCTAAATTCTTGTTGAGAGGGGAAAAAGAGAGAGAGAGAGATGGAGAGAGAGAGAGACAATCTCCCATTTGCTGGTTCACTTCCCCAAATGCCCATAATATCCAGGGCTGGGCCAGGCTGAAGTCAGAAGGCTGGAACTCAATCCGGATCTCCCATATGATTAACAGGAACTCAAGTATTTGAACCACCACTTACTGACACACAGGATGCACATTTTCAGGAAGCTGAAATCAGGAGCAGAGCCAGAATTCTAGCCCAGGCACACTGATATGGGATGGAAATGCCACAACAGCCTCTAAATTTCTGTGCCAAATATCTACACTGGTTTATTTAGTGGTTTGATCAATGGATAAAGGAAAATTTACTTCCTTTTCTTATTTTTTATTTTTTTATTTTATTTTTTTTGACAGGCAGAGTTAGACAGAGAGAGAGGGAGAGAGAGAGACAGAGAGAAAGGTCTTCCTTCCGTTGGCTCACCCCCCAAATGGCGGCTAAGGCCGGCACGCTGCGCCGATCCAAAACCAGGAGCTGGATGCTTCCTTCTGGTCTCCCATGCAGGTGCAGGGCCCAAGCACATGGGCTATCCTCCACTGCCTTCCCAGGCCACAACAGAGAGCTGGCCTGGAAGAGGAGCAACCGGGACAGAATCCGGCGCCCCAACCGGAGTAGAACCTAGGGCGCCAGCACCGCAGGCGGAGGATTAGCCAAGTGAGCTGTGGCGCCGGCCTCGTTTTCTTTCAACCCATAAATATCTCCTTTGTTTATTCTAGACCATGTTACTAACCATGGGTTTCATTGAACTATTAAATAGAAATATCAGGAAATGTTATTTCTTGTCTTTTTAATAAGTTAAAGTAACTGTGTTTCTCATTGTTAAGTAGGATGCTTGAGCAGATTTTGGGTAGGAACCATTACCTACTTAAGGCAATTTGATTTTAGTAGTTAATCCCTTTTTGCATAATAGAGCATTTGAGTTTAATGCTAACATCTTCTGTGGGTTTTCTGTTACTTTAATTTGTTAACAAAATTACTCAGAAATTCAGATTTTCCATTTTGAAAGTTGCCTATTAAATGCTATCTCAGTTACACTTGGTCATGGTGATTTTCCTGTTGGTGATGGTGATTGCATGGTCAGGTAAAATGCCTTTATATTTGTGTATTTATGATGATCTTTCATTAATTCATAGATCATGTTCTTGTGCTAATTATCTGGATTGTGTTGTGACTGACAAAATATGTTCTGACTCCATAGTCATGTGGAAAATGCTGTCCTTGATTTTCTATGGGTCTGCCATTCATTTTGCCCAGGGATGGCAAATATTTTCTGTAAGGGTCCATGAGTAAATATTTTAGGCTGTGAAGGCTGTGCAGTCTCATTCCTGTCTTAAGTGTGCAAGTCACTAAGGCAATTATAAAACACTTCTTGAGGAATGAGAACAAATAACAAAATATCAAAATTAGGAGATACAGTAAAATTAGTAAAGTAGTGCCCAAAAGCCAAGTATGGCACTCAAATAATTAATCTAATTTTACAGTATAATGAGTGAGATAAAGGAAATTAAATCAAAGAAAAGCAAGGGAAATGAAAAAATAAAACTAATGTACAAATAAACAAAACAGAAAGTAGAAAACTAATAGATTCAACAAACCCTAAATTGATTCTTTAAAAAAATTAAAATAAAGAAAAAGAAAAAAGGAGGAGAAAGGTTTGGAGCATGGGATGGAGGGTAGGGTGGGAAGTATCATTGTGCTTGTAATCTGTATGTAATACTTGAAATTTGTTCATTTTAGAAAAATAAAAAATACTAAAAAATAAAAAGAACAGTTACTAAAAATCAACAAAGTTTATAAGCCCTTAGCAAGACCAATTAAGAAAAATTGGAGAAGACACAATAAGTACAAAAAGAAATGACAGCAGGAGGGCTAGCCTTGAAGTGCAACAGGTTAAGCAGTCACTGGCAAAAAGGGCATCTCACATTGGAGTACTGGTTCAGTCTGATGCTCAGATGCTCTGCTTCTAATTCAGCTTCCTGCTAATGCACCTGAAAAGCAGTAGAAGTTGACCTGATGATTTGGGTCCAAGCCCTAGCCAGTGCAGCCATTTGGGAAGTTGATAGAAGATTCTCTCTCTCTCTCTCTTTCTCTCCCTTTCAAATAAATAAATAAATAAATAAATAAGCATTTTAAAAAGAAAGGAAAGCAGGGACATTATGATTGATCTTACTGAAACTGAAAAGATTATAAGACTATTATGACAAATAGTATTAAAAATTAGATCATCCATACAAAATAGAAAAATTCCTAGAAAGATACAAACTATGAATTCGTAAAGAAATAGAAAATGTAAACAGGCCTATAAACAGTAAAGCAATAGAACAAGAAAGCAAACAATTCCTAACAAGAAAATTCTTTGGTCAAGTAGCTTTCCTATCTGGTGAATTCTACCAAACATTCAAGAATCCATGCAAATCCTACTTAAATTCTTCCATTAGAAGAATGGGGGAAGGCACTTTCTAACCTATTCAATGAGGCTAGCATTACCCTGACAGCAAACAAAGATTCCTCAAGAAAATAAAAATATAATCAATATCCATGATCAATATAGACACAAGGGCTCTCAACAAAGTAATCTTTCAACTTCCTGCTATTGCACATCCTAGGAGGCAACATGCAATGTCTAAGTATTTAGATTCCCACCACTCATGTAGGAGACCTGGATTGAGTTCTTGGTTCCTGACTTTTGAGGAATGAACCAGGGGACAGAAACCTCTCTCTCTCTCTCTTTCTTTTTCTTTCTCTTTCTTTCCCTATCCCTATCCCTATGCTTATCCCTATCCCTATCCTTATGCTTATCCCTATCCCTATCTCTAACCCTAGCCCTAGCCCTATCCCTAGCCCTAACCCTAGCCCTAGCCCTAGCCCTAGCCCTAGCCCTAGCCCTAACCCTAGCCCTAGCCCTAGTCCTAGCCCTAGCTCTATCCCTATCCCTATCCCTATCCCTACCCCATCCCTATCCCTATCCTTATCTCTACCTCTACCTCTACATCTATCTCCTTTTACTTTTCAAGTGAATTAAGTAATGAAAATTTTAAAAATAAAAATTGGAAAATGAATAATTGGCAATTATCTCTACAAAAGTTACTTCCTGTAATTGCTCAGGCTATGTGACATCACATTCATTCCTACCTTAACTCATCTTCAAACAGAGCCTAATACAATTTGAGTGATATTCCAACAATATTTATAACTACAATTTGCTTTTATAATGTATTCACAACATATTGTCAGCTTTTCAGTGCCAGAGCTGAGCAAAATCATTAGAAATATTCTAAGTATTTTTAGCTAATATTAAATTTTATTGATCTTGATAAAAAATAGTATCATTACTCATTGAGTCTATGTTATTCATTTTATGAAAACTGACACCTAGCTTGCCCTCAGTGTTTATAAATCTTCATTAGCCTCAAATTCAAAAAGTATTAAGCTCTTTTGTACAAAAGATCAATATCTATTTCTTATAAACCAAAGAGCTGAATGAGTAAAATAATTTTGTATCATTTCAATTGCTTTCTCTATTATAATATACTAGAAAGATGGGCCTTGTATATTTGCATATAAATGAACTACAGAGTTTCAGACAACTCTGAGTCTGTTACAAAAGCAGAAGTGAAAGGAAAGCAGGTAAATTCTAGCAAATTTACCTTCACAGACCTCAGACCTTATCACTCCTATGATAAACAACGTAGTCGTCTTCAAACCTGTGAAACAAGCACGCAACAACTGGCTTATCAACAGTAGGATGTCCGAAAAATAGAGACACTGGTGAAATTTGTCAATACAAACTTAACTTTTTTTTACTCTAAAGGAAAAGATTTGTGTTGGCTATTAAAATACAGTGGTGGCTTCAAATCTTAGTCTTAAATTACTGCTTGTATCTGGTTGTAAAAGCACATTTTTTTTCATAAAAGATTTATTCATTTGTTTGAAAGTCAGAGTTAGAGACAGGGAGAGAGAGAGAGAGATCTTCCCTCTGCTGGTTTATCCCCAAATGGCCCAAACAGCCTGGCCTGGGCCAAGCCAAATACAGAAGTCTGGAACTCCATCCTTGTCTTCTATATGGGAGTAGGGGCACAGGCTTCAGGCCCATCTTCTGCTGCCTTACCAGAGACCTTAGTAGGGAGCCAGACAGGAAGTGGACTCAAACCAAGGCTCATAAGGGTTGCCAGCCTTGCAAGCAGGAACTTAACCCACTGTGCCACAATGCCGTCTCTGGTGAGAGCAGATTATTTGCATAAAAGGGAACATGAAGATGGAAGAAAAAATAATTCAGCAGTACGTTATTAATTTAATTTTTAAACTTTTATTTAATAAATATAAATTTTGAAAGTACAACTCTTAGATTACAGCTGTTTTTCTCCCTATAACCATCCTCCCACCCGCAACCATCCCATCTCCCACTCCCTTTCCCATACCATTCTTCATTAAGATTCATTTTTAATTATCTTTATATACAGAAGATCAACTTAGTATATACTAAGTAGAGATTTCAACAAGTTGCACCCACACAGAAACATAAAGTATAAAGTACAGTTTGAATACTAGTTTTACCATTAATTCGCATAGTACAACACATTAAGGACAGAGATCCTCCCTGGGGAGTAAGTGCACAGTGACTCTCCTTGTTGATTTAACAATTGACACTTTTATTTATGACGTCACTATTCACCCGAGGCTCTTGTCATGAGCTGCCAAGGCTATGGAAGCCTCTTGAGTTTACAAACTCTGAGCTTAAATAATTTTAATGCTAAGTCTTTCAGCAGGTAATAATTGGTATCTAAACCATTGGAGTATAATAGAGACCTAGATGATTCACTTTCTAAGAAGATAAACAGAATAAGAAGTCATGGAGATATTTAAATGACTACTATGTATTTGTATATTTGCTAACTATAATGGGAAACTAAAAGTTTCCAATGTCTTTCTTGGCCTAAAATAATTGAAATTGTTTTGGTTAAATAACTTCAGGGCTTACTAGATAATATGACTTAATTCTATATTTCTGGATTGAATTTTCATGTGTCTAATATCAATACATACAGGTAACAGAGGATAGAGAATTTGGCTGTGGATAAAAGAATAACCATTGTATGTTGCTTGATTACTTTCAGTCTGAATTGCATTACAAGGAGGGTAGAGTAGGGGGAGGCATGGAGGCTACACTGAGATCTACAGGAGAAAGTGAAACATACTCCATCAATATATATATATAGGAACTTATAAAGACATAGTCAAGCAGTAGTTATTACTTAAGGAAATTTGAACTAGATATTATGTCACAGAAATTGTCACAGAATTGAAAATTTGGGACTTGATTGGTAAAGAACATCTCTTTTGTATTTAAATTTTATTATGCCACCAAAAAGCATGCTAATGGCATAAAGTTGTGAAAATTAGAAATACAAGTAGTAATTTAAAAAAGCACTCAGTCACATCATAAATAGCCAATATGTATGTTAACAGGTATGTTTTCCTAATGGTCTTTTCACTTATTTACAAAATCAGAATCACATGTCTGTGGAGAGAGACGTGAATGATCATGGGCATTTTCACACGTAACTAAATATTTTTGAAATCATCAGTTTTCATTTGAAAGTTTCATTCAGTTGCCTGATTTTAACACAAGTTTCCTGTCCTTCATCTCCTGCTCTCTCTCCATCTGCCTCTCTGCCGTCCTCAATCCCTCCCTCTCCTTCCTGCTCCCATTTCCCTTCCTTTTTCCATGTTTTCTCTGCCTGCCTTCCTTCCATCTTGCCTTCCTTCCAATCCTCCTACCATTCCTTTTAATATGAAAAAGATTATTCTCCAATATATTTTTTGCAGTTATTTGGAAAATCTTTGGAGAATAATTACTGGGCACAACATGTGCACTAGAGAAAAGCTTAAGAAAACGAGGAGAACACATGTATGATGAATCTGAGTGCAGATCTCGCTCGAATTTGGAGGATGAACTTAGGTCTGGAAATCAACAAACTGGGGAGAAATTCCTTCTTGGTTTTACTTCTTTATTCTCATATCTGGATTTTCTCTTGCATATTTTTTTCTTCCTCACTTAGTGCCAGGCTTTTAGTATTTTAAGTTGAGTCTAGGTATGGCTACATAAAGAAAATCATTATGATGGACCAAACAAAAATTAAATGAAATAATAATTTAAAACCTCCACTAAGCCCATAGAACCCAGGCTAAAAATGTGCCAGAGCAGTACTTATGGACTGTGCAGTATTCTTTAGTTTCCAGCACGTAGACAGATTATAGAAATGAAACACTTTATATGTTTTCTTGTTTTTTGATTCTATTTTTATAATGGCAACTTGTCTTATGATCCTTCTTTAGAACACTTAAAATGAAATATCAAATCTTCCAACAGAAAATAAATGTGAGAAAGTAACAAATTATGGGTAAATGTTGAGAATAGTGCAAAAGTGCCCCCTATAAGTATCTGATACTATCTCCAGGAATAGTGCTTTGAAGTTTGAGTTCACTAATTTTCTTTCTTTCTGACACTGATAATCTCGCTTTAGTTCTTACATTTGTACTGCTTTCTACTGAACAGAAATCTTAGCACTACTAACCTTGTTTCTTTGCTAATATAACAAAAAAAATGTAACTTTCCTCTGTGCAGGGCTGTGTTGGACATCTGGGTCATACAAATGGCAAACAAGAAGATAAAAGAAATAGAATTCAGCCATAAATGAACTTATCTTTTGAAAAAAAATAAAACCAGTCTACAGCCAGAATTTTATTCAAACACCTTACTGCTTCAAATTGTTCTCAGAATCCATCCCAAGTCTCCAGGCATTGTAGCAGAGAGCCCTGCAGGGCTGAGACCCTGCTTCTGTCTCCATCTTCTTAAGATTTTTTACACTTTACAATTTCCGTCCTAGATCAAAAGAATGCTTATATTTTCCCAAACCTTTTGTCCTATTTCATGCCTTTTTGCTCTTCATCTTACTTGCCCAGAAACTCACTTTCCACTTTTTGAAAAAGATCCTACTAGTGTGATAATCCCATCGGATAAGGGATTTTCTCCTGCAGGCAGCCTTTGTTCAATCCCAGATTCAGACAGTATTGCCCTCCTGTGTTCCCTTCATGCATGTAGCTGTCTTAGCACAATTAAGTGAATGTTCACCAGCATTTCTGCTAATGCCCTATACTGAAGTTCCCCGAGGACCAGACTCATTCCTTCTTCATGTCTGTGCTCCCAAACTGTAGCTCAGGGGTCGGCCAACCATGTTTATAAATGGCCAGATAGCATGTATTTTAGGCTTTGTGGGCCCAGGTGACCTTTATCGCTACCACTCAGCTCTGCTTTTGTAGCATCGAAGCAGCATAAGACAGTAAAACAATGAATGGGGCAGACCCTGGGACACACAAGTAAAGCTACTTCCTACCATGCACAAACTATATCAGAGTGCCGAGTTCCAGTCCTGGATACTTCGCTTCTGATACAGCTTCCTGCTAAAGCGTCCTGGGTCCCTGCCCCACACGTAAGAGACCCTGATGGAGTTCTGGGCTCCCAACTTCACCCTGGTTCAGCCCCAGTTGTTGCAGGCATTTGGAGAGTGAAACAGCAGATAGAAGATCTCTCTCTATCTCTCTCTATCCCTTTGCCTTTTAAGTAGATCAAAAATAAAAATTAGTATATAAAAAATAAATGACCACGGTTATGTGTCAATAAAACTTTATTTTCAATGGACATCAAGTCACATGATTACTTAGCTTTTAGTTGTAAGTTTGTGACTCCTGTTTTAATAAAAATATAATGTCAAATAAATATTTGTGGAGTAAGTGATGATTAATTAATCCATTACTTGTTCTTGTGCTTAAACTCTAAATAAGGGGCCAGCATTGTGGCCCCCCAGTGACGTCAGCATCTCACATAACAACAGTTCATGACCCAGCTGCTCCACTTCAGATCCAGCTCCATGCTAATGACCTGGAAAAAGCAGCAGAAGATGGCTCAAGTGTTTGGGCTCCCACCACCCATGTGGGAGACTTGGATGAAGCTTCTAGCTCCTGGCTTGTGCCTGGCCCAGCACTGGTCACTGCAGCCATCTGGTGAGTGAATGAATGAATGGAAGATCTGTTTGTCTCTGTGTCTCTCCCTCTATCTCTGACTTTCACAATAAATTAGTATTTTTAAAAGGAATTGGGTAAACTGCTCAATACTCTGTTTCACCTGGAGAAGGCCCTGTATTACATCTTGTTCCCACATATTGGTGTCTTGTTGATAATCCTGGAGAAGTGTTTGGAGCAGTTTTATGAGTTTCTTAATATCTTCCGCCTGTATGACAGTGTTCTCCGCCATCTAGCTATCTTTTTGTTGACCCTCAGCTTATTTGTTATAAAACCCATCATCTCTTTATTGCCAGTAATTTGCACTGTCCTGCAATGTTTTGGCAACAATGACTTATTTCCTCTGTGCTAGGCAATGTGAAGCAGACTTGGTCTCCCCACACCCTGCTCCTAAAGACTATGCTTGTCAGATGGAATTACAATCAGGTGCAAGGAATGAAAAGCTTATTTCATTAACTTAAAACATCAGGGAATTTGTTTTTTTTTTTTTTTTCGTTATCAATACCAATCTAGAATTCATGGAGGCTTCAAGATTATTCTTGTGCAAAAGGTTTTGAAATTCATGCATAGTTTTTTTAATAATACACCATTTCCATGAACTTTTTGAAGACCTGTTTATTCTGTTTTAGCTCCCTTAGACAAGACCTTTGTTCTTTTCACAAGGTGTTGGATATCCTGACATCACACCCACATGTCTGAGAAGACAAAGAGAAAGAAACGAATACTTCAGTTGATCTCTTTAACCATTCCTACTGAAAGGGCAGACTGACTAATACTAATGGCACTGTACAATTTCTATAGTAGAAGATAACAAATGGCAGATTCAAGTGTATATTGAGTGAAGTTATCTGTACCATGTGCCACAATATGCTACCTCTATAAATTGCACTGTGGGGCTGAAGTGTTTTCACATTTGCAAATAAGCTAATAACCCCCAGATATGACCACTTTCAAGATTTTTAAAAATTTACATTTAATGTAAAATACTGTTACCTTGTGTGCAGATGATTGTTTTGTTTACCTAGTTGCACTGTCTTTAACAGCTTCCCTGTAAGATCTCTTGACACTAAAATATTTTTCTCCTATTTAAATATTAGTACATTTTTGCTATAAGATTTTACATGGAGAAAGTATAACATGTTTTATATTTGATATTTCAATGGCAATTTATATTTTCAGAGTACTTTGGAATCACATATCCATTAATCTTATTTGAATATTATATTGACCCACTTTTCCTTTCATTATGAATAAAAAGCTTTTACCAGAGAACTACAGTAATTGAATGTTATAGTTAAGGAGATGAAATATTTCACATTCACTTTTCCATAATGAAATCTCCATGCCTTCATATCTAAAAACTCACACCTAAAGAAAGTAACTTGGTTGTAATTCCACATTTTGTAGATATATTTCATTAGACCTGTCACTAAATATTGTCTGCTTTGTGGTAATAATTATTATTATCAGTATTTCAAAATAATGGGAAAACAGTGGTAGAATATAATGTCATCACATATCTCTGTATTGAAAAATAATATGTTTGAGATAAGTATAGAAAGCTAAAGGGCAAAGGGAAATTGTACTCTATTTTAAGATTAGAACACCACTATTTCTATGACTCTGCACAGATATTTTAGTATTTCTTTCTTAGATATTTTATTTTGGTTCTATAATCTGGCCCATCCTTTTCCTGAGAGCAGCCTTTGGTGAAAATGGTTTGCTACTCACTTGATCCATTTATTTCCTTTTTAGAGATTTTATTTTTCTGCAAAGAAGTTAATTTGGGGTTGGAGCTGTGGTACAGTGGGTTAAAGCCCCGGGCCTGCAGCACCAGCACTCCCATATGGGTGCATGTTCCATTCCCGGCTGCTCCTCTTCTGATCCAGCTCTCTGCTATGGTCTGGGAATGCAGTAGAAGATGAACAAGTCCTTGGGCCCCTGTACACATGCGGGAGACCTGGAAGAAGCTCCTGGCTTCCAACTTCAGATCAGCGCAGCTCTGGCCTTTGTAGCCCTTTGGGGAGTGAACCAGCAGATGGAAGATCTCTCTTTCTGCCTCTACCTCTTTGTAACTCTGCCTTTCAAATAAATAAATCTTTAATGAAAAAGAATGTAACTTTTAGAAAGGACTTTTCACATGGAATGAATATATAAATGCTGTGTAAAATTCCTTATTTTTTTAAATTTTATTTAATAAATATAAATTTCCAAAGTACAATTTTTGGATTATTGTGGCCTTTCCCCCCCATATTCACCCTCCCACCCGCAACCATCCCATCTCCCACTCCCTCTCCCATCTCATTCACTTCAAGATTCATTTTCAATTATCTTTATGTACAGAAGATCAACTTAGTATGTACTAAGTAAAGATTTCAACAGTTTACACCCACACAGAAAGATAAAGTACTGTTTGAGTACTAGTTACACCATTAATTCACATAGTACAACACATTAAGGACAGAGATCCTACATGGGGAGCAGGTGCACAATGACGCTTGTTGATTTAACAATTGAAATCACATGAGGCTCTTGTCATGCGCTGCCAAGGCTATGGAAGCCTCTTGAATTTGCCAATTCTGATCTTATTTAGATAAGGCCATAGTCAAAGTGGAAGTTCTCTCCTCCCTTCAGAGAAAAGTACCTCCTTGTTTGATGGTCCATTCTTTCCACTGGGATCTCACTCACAGAGATCTTTCATTTAGGTCATTTTTTTTTTTTTTTGCCAGAGTGTCTTGGCATTCCATGCCTGAAATACTCTCATGGGCTCTTCAACCAGATCTGACTGCATTAAGGGCTGATTCTGAGGCCAGAGTGCTGTTTAGGACATCTGCCATTCTATGAGTCTGCTATGTATCTCGCTTCCCATGTTGGATCATTTTCTCCTTTTTTATTCTATCGGTTAGTATTAGCAGACACTAGTCTTGTTTATGTGATCCCTTTGACTCTTAGTCCTATCATTATGATCAATTGTGAACTGAAACAGATCACTTTGACTAGTGAGATGGCATTGGTACATGGCACCTTGATGGGATTGAATTGGAATCCCCTGGCATGTTTCTAACTCTACTATTAGGGGTAGGTCTGATTGAGAATGTACCGAACTGTACATCTGCTCCCTCTCTTATTCCCACTCTTATAATTAACAGGCATCACTTTTCAGTTAAATTTAAACACCTAAAAATAATTGTGTGTTAATTAAAGAGTTCAAACAATGGTATTAAGTAGAACAAAAAATACTCAAAGGAATAAAATAATAAGTTGTTCCTCAACAGTCAAGGCAGGGGTTGATCAAGTCATTGTTTCTCATAGTGTCCATTTCACTTTTACAGCTTTCCTTTTAGGTGCTCAGTTGACATAGATCAGGGAGAACATATGATATTTGTCCCTTTGGGACTGGCTTATTTCACTCAGCATGATGTGATCCGGATTCCACCATTTTGTTGCAAATGACCGGATTTTATTTTTTTTCACTGCTGTATAGTATTCTATAGAGTACATATCCCATAATTTCTTTATCCAGTCTACCGTTGATGGGCATTTAGGTTGATTCCATGTCTTAGCTATTGTGAATTGAGCTGCAATAAACATTAAGGTGCAGACAGCCCTTTTATTTGCCAATTTAATTTCCTTTGGGTAAATTCCAAGAAGTGGAATGACTGGGTTGTATGGTAGGGTTATATTCAGATTTCTGAGGAATCTCCAGACTGACTTCCATAGTGCCTTTACCAGCTTGCATTCCCACCAACAGTGGGCTAGTGTCCCTTTTCCCCCACATCCTCACCAGTATCTGTTGTTGGTAGATTTCTGTATATGAGCCATTCTTTTTTTTTTTTTTTTTTGGACAGGCAGAGTGGACAGTGAGAGAGAGAGACAGAGAGAAAGGTCTTCCTTTGCCGTTGGTTTACCCTCCAATGGCCGCCGCGGTTGGTGCGCTGCGGCCGGCGCACCGCGCTGATCCAATGGCAGGAGCCAGGAGCCAGGTGCTTTTCCTGGTTTCCCATGGGGTGCAGGGCCCAAGCACCTGGGCCATCCTCCACTGCACTCCCTGGCCACAGCAGAGAGCTGGCCTGGAAGAGGGGCAACCAGGACAGAATCTGGTGCCCCAACCGGGACTAGAACCCGGTGTGCCGGCGCCGCTAGGCGGAGGATTAGCCTAGAGAGCCGCGGCGCCGGCCTGGTATATGAGCCATTCTAACTGGGGTGAGGTGAAACTTCATTGTGATTTTGATTTGCATTTCCCTGATTGCTAGTGATCCTGAACATTTTATCATGTGTCTGTTGGCCATTTGGATTTCCTCTTTTGAAAATTGTCTATTGAGGACCCTGGCTCATCTCTTAAGTGGGTTGTTTGTTTTGTTGTTGTGGAGTTCCTTTTTTGATCTTAGAAGTTCTTTCTCAGCTGTGGCATTGCCTGTGTATTCAAATGCTGTTGATTTTTGTGCATTGATTTTATATCCTGCTACTTTGCCAAACTCTTCTATGAGTTCCAATAGTCTCTTAGTAGAGTTCTTTGGATCCCCTAAATAGAGAATCATATCATCTGCAAAGAGGGATAGTTTGACTTCTTCCTTCTCAATTTGTATCCCTTTAATTTCTTTTTCTTGCCTAATGGCTCTGGCTAAAACTTCTACTACTATATTGAATAGCAGTGATGAGAGGGGGCATCCCTGTCTGGTACCAGATTTCAGTGGAAATGCTTCCAACTTTTCCCCATTTAATAGGATGTAACTTTTAGGAATGACTTCTCACATGGAATGAATATATAAATGCTGTGTAAAATTCCTTTATTTTCAAGAAGTTATAATGGGTGCTTGAAAATTGTTATAGAAATTTCAATCACAATTTATAATAAATCCATTTAACTTGGATAAAGGAAATTTTATATTCCAGAGAAAAAATAATTTTTCAAATTGTTTTTCCAACAGAAAGATAGCATTGTGTATACTTGGCCTATTATAATGCCAAAACCTACAAACTATATGGTTCTACATACTATATCCAGACTCCGTTTCAGAAGTGCGAGTTTTAAAAATCCTTCTCTCTTTGACTCTCTCCTCCTTTTTCTTAAATCCAGTTTACATTTTAGTATAGCATTAACCCATAACTACCCCAAATCAAAGTCTTGGTTACATGTCAAATAATGTCATTATATAGAAATCTCATATTGTTCTTTTAGATTTATATTATTGCAATCAATTTTGGTATTAATAAGAGAATATGTTCATGAGAAAGACTTACTGGAATTGGAACAAAACCCCTGCCACTTTGTAATATCTTCTTTTAACCTTGAAATAATTTTACACCTATGGAAGTTTCTCAAATGGTATAGAGTATCCTTTGTACTTTCTCAGACTTTTGCAAAATCATACTATAATTATCCCAACGAAGGAATTAAGATCTATACAACTCTATAATCTTAAGTACAGAATTAATTGGAATTTCTCCAGGTACATCACTAATGTCTTTCACTGCTATCCCAAGGTCCAGTCCGTGAACCCAGTTACTGATTGGCTGCCATACTTATTCTCTTCCAACATGTGATAGTTAATCAATCGTTTCTTGTTCTCTGCAATGACCTTGGAAATTATGGTGAGTATTCATGAATTCTTTGTAGGCTAGCCTTAATTTGGGTTTACCTGGTGTTTTCTCATGATTAGATTAAGGTTATATATTTCTAGGTGGTGTTACCACATACTTATGTGCCTTTCTCATTGAACATGATGTTCAAACTCATGTGTTTTATTACTGGCATTGGTAAACTTCACGATTTGAATAAGTTGGTATCTGCCAGATATCCCACTCTATTGTAACTGTTTTTCCTTATCATCGAATAATGAATCAATGTCTTGGGATAGATACTGTGAGACCGTATAAATATCCTATTTTAGTCTTGTGAGTTTTAGAAACCATCAGTGATTCTTGGATACAAAAATTACGATCATGGTATCTTTATGATTATTTTATATTTCCTTCATTTCTTCTACATTTACCGATTGGAATTTTTTGCAAAGAAGAACTATTTGTATTTATTCAAGATTTTATTTATTTCAGAATGAATTCATAAATTTATATTTTATGCTACAGTTTATATATGATTGATATCATTTTTTGAACTTTGTCTTTAGATGCTTTTTCATGTTGGTTTCTCATTTTGGTAATGTTTCTATTCTTTCTTAAGCATCTCCTTGCATTCTTCTATCACAAGATTTTCCAGGATATCCTATATTTCCCCCTGGTGCAGCCTTAGAACCAACCGCTGCTCCAATGATATTCATTCCTTGTGTTGAGGAATACTATCCTTATCCAACATCTCTGTATTCTGATATATGCATTGTTTCTGAGGTACTATTGCTTTTAGAGTTTCTCAGGGCACAAGACACAGAAATGCATGTGTGTGTACTAAGCTACGTATATACCCTTATCAATATTTATTTCTGCATCCAATTATCTTTGTATATTTTCAAATTAGAATAGTGTATTGCTGTCTCCACTAAATGCAACATTACATGACTCACTCAAGCCTTCCTTCTTTTTTCCTTATTGGACACATCTTTTCTAATAACAGTAAAGAATATAAGCATCAACACTAAGAGGTATTGTCTTATTCAACACTTGCATATACTTAATAAAGCTTCAGAAATCCTATACATCCTCTTCCTGTAAGCAGCCTTAAGTGGTTGGTAAAATGGACCACTATTCACTTGCTCCAGAAAACCCCACAAACATGCAAATCAAGAAGTTCAATCTTCATGTTCACTTTAAGAATACCCAAGAAACTGCCTAAGCCATCAAGTGTACCTGAAAAACCATCAAGTATCTAAAAGATATCACATTAAAAGATCAATGTATGGCATGCCATTATTACAATTGTGGAGTTGGTGGGTATGTCCAGGCCAACCAGTGGTGTTGGACACTGGGTTGGTGGCCCAAAAAGAGCTATATTTCCATTGTGCCTGCTTCAAAACACAGAGAGTAACATGGAACTTAAGGGTGTGGATGTAGATTCTCTGTTTTTTTAACGTATGCAGGTGAACAAGCACCCAAGATGTGCTACCATCCCTAGAGGGCTCTTGATCAGATTAACACATGCATGAGCTCTCATTGCTACATGGAGATGATCTTCACTGAAAAGGAACAAGTTGCTCCTTAACCAGAAGAGGTGGCAAAGAAAAAGTTGAGACCCTAGAAGAAACCAAAGAAACAAAAACTTATGGCTCAGGAATACATTCATCATAAAATAAGTGCAATTAAAACTTAAAAAAAAGAAAGAAAAAGAAAAAGAGTAATCTGATCCTTACTGCAGTGAGAAACAAATTTATACACCTGTAAATCATTTTAATAGAATATTTTATCAAGTGAATGCAATTAATTTACTTCTGGTATTTTACTTCAAAATAATCATAAAGCAAACATTAAATGACTAAAAACATAGTTTCCCCCATTTCTTTATTTTTGCTCTTTTAAAACAATATACTCTGTCTCCAAGCTAGAGTTTAGTGGAAAGCTAATTGTATTCATGTGTGTCGCATAGTCTGATATGAATGCAATCTCTGTCCTGAAGATTTTCTGCACAGAGAGAAAAGAGCCTCAAGTATCTCACCACTTGGTTCTTCTGCACATGCCAACATGGAGACTAAGTTAGAGCAGAAATGCCATTAAGGAAGTCACTGAGCCGTCATGTGTACTCCATGGAGAAGTCTAGACAAATGAATCCACCTTTAGACACACAAGTACAATAGAATGTAGATGTACACAACTTTGTCATTATTAAAATTGTGCTACCATGCAATATTGAAAGACGTTAGTAGCTTAGTGTGATTTGCTAAGGGCAAACTTAGAAACTGTGTGAATAATATATTATGCTTTTATAGAATAAATATAAATGATAGGAATGGAAAAGATTAAATTAAAAATGCAGTGGATGCATATAGCTAAGTATTATATGCTAATATTCATATAGATACCGACATGTTTTATTGACTTTTTGCTCACTTAGCTAGTGAAATTTCAATTTTGCATTAACTTCTAAAAAAGAATACATCACACTTTTTAAGCAACAAAACCTTTAATGAAAATTCCCCATTCTGATGTTGTCTTTGTAAGCACACTTATTTTAGCAACTTATAATACACTGACATGAAAATCTATTTCCAACCACATTTGTATTTAGTTGAAATTGAAACTGGTTTTAATTATTTTATGTATTTGAAAGGCAGAAAGATAGAGACAAATAGAAACAGATGGGCAGAGAGCCAGACAGAGTGCTCCCATCTTTTGGTTCATTTCTCAAAGATCCACAACAGCTAGTAGTGGGCCCAGCCAAAGCCAGGAACCAGAACTCAATATGAGTTTTCCATGGGTGGCAGGGACCTACATTCTTGACCCATCACCTAGTATCTCCCAGAGTGTGCACTAGCAGGAAGCTGGATTTGGGAATGGAGCCAGGACTCAAACCTAGGCACTCAGATATGGATGTAGGAGATGCAAGCAACGTCTTAACTGCTTTGAAATTTACTTACCCTGAAACTGAAGTACTTTCCTAGGCAAGAGTGACAAGAAAACAGATCATAGTGGGATAAAGGCACAGCTTTCCAAACACATGTCAGTTAAGATGACAAGAACTTTTGATTAAATATACAGAAAAAGAGATTGTTCTTTTGCCCTGTTAATATTGTTTTTATACTACAGTATGTATCTCTTAGAAACTTAAAGCAGAGGATAAACACTGAACACTGAACTGTGAGACAAAAATTTTTCTTATGCCCCAATCTTTCAGAAAGAAAATGTTAAAAAATTTCATGAATGAAATTTTAATTCCAATCAAAAACAAGTGGAGAAACATGTAAAGCATTACTTCTCTCAATCAAAACTATGATAATATAAAGTATAACATTAACAATTTTTATTCAAAAGTCTTATGAAAATCATTATTCAGGAATGAGAAATTTTGCAGATAAATAAAACACATATGTTGAAAGCTTTACTTAATATCTACTAAATTGATCTTCTGTATATAAAGATAATTGAAAATGAATCTTGATGTGAATGGAAAGGGAGAGAGAGCGGGAGAGGGGAGGGTTGCGGGTGGGAGGGAAGTTATGGGAGGGAAAAAGCCATTGTAATCCATAAGCTGTACTTTGGAAATTTATATTCATTAAATAAAAGTTAAAAATAAATAAAAAATACTAAAATTTTTTATTAGGGACAGGCATTTCAGGTAGTGATTAAGATGCTGTTTAGGCGGCCGGCGCTGTGGTGTAGCAGGTAAAGCTGCCAACAATAGTGCCGGCATCCCATATGAATGCCAATTTGAGTCCTAGCTGCTCCACTTGCGATCCTGTTAGTGAATGGAAGATTTTCTCTCTCTGCCTCTCCTCTATCTCTGTGTGACTCTTTGATTTTCAAATAAATAAATAAATCTTTAAAAAAAGATACTATTTGAAACATGCACATCCCATATGAAAGTCCCTGGATTCCAATCTGCCTCTGCTCTCCATTCAAGTTCCTGCTAATGTGCACCCTGTGAGGATCACGCCATGACTTCAGTTATTGGGCTCCTGTCACCCATTTGGGAGACACAGGTTGAGTTCCTAGATCCTGGTTTCAGCCTTGTCCTGCCCTGCTGTCGTAGTAATTTGGACAGTGAACCCTGTCTGTAGGTTCTTCCTTGTCTCTCTTTCAAATGAATTAAGTGAAATAAATCAAAATAAAGAAATGAATACAGTGGTTTTTAGAATTTTGACTTGAAATCCTCTTAAAATAGTATTAGTTTACTGATTTTCAAATATAGAACTTAGGTATCATCTTTATGCCTCCTTTATGTCCCAACTTTCGCTTTTAATTGTAACTATATTTGTGATATTATGCAGAAAATATCGATGTGGGAAAACAGAGACATTCATTATCTAAATAAGCCAAAAACCTCTTAAAAATGGATTGTGTGTGTGTGTGTGTGAATTTGAAAGATTTAAACTCCTGAATGATTTAACAATAAACTCTCAAAGCAAAAACACATCTTAAAACATCTTCGCATTTGTCTGAAAGAAGTTTGAAGTGTTTGCTGCATTCTAGATTGAGTCCCTATTGCTGGTTCTTCTACAATATTAGCCATATTTGCTATTTTCCTCTTTATTTAAAGATCAATTGAAATGTATTTCTCTTCTGAGCTGTCAATTTTTTTCCCATTCTGTATTTGTGTTTGTGTATGCACACACATGTATGTAGTGTGTGCGCATGTGTGTGTCTGAGCACTGAAAGTAGGTGTATTAAATCCCTTCTAAGAACCAGCACATACAATGGAACTTTGCAAACACCATCAAGTTTGGAGTTTATGATGTTTAAATCATTCAGAATTGCTGCTTCTTAATTAGGAAACCAAGAATATATTTTTGACATAGTCTATTTCATTTTGATTTGCAGCCAAGCTCATGCCTATGTCTTTTGTCTAATGACCCAGGCAATTTCCCTAAAAGAATAATAGAAAAATTCAGTCTCGAAATAAAATTTCTTCTTTTCTCTGCTTTTTGTGTAAACGAAAGATGACCAGATCTTTCCTATCTGACTGATTCTTCCCCACACAGGTGCCGTAAAGACATGGGGAAAAATGACCTTCTAACAAGCCTGAGGCATTTGATCCACTTCAGCTATGCTGTGCCTCACCTCATGATTTAGAAAATCAATGGCCTATCAGCTTAGTAGTCACTGATCCATGCGGTATTCGCACCTTCTAATATCTCAGCATAAAGCTGCTGAAATGGGCAAAGCAAATGACCAGAGAGTAAAAAATAAAAAATAAAAAACTTTTTTTTTCAATTTTGTGATGAAAGTGGGAAACAACCATCTCTATATTTCTGAAGGAAAAATAACCTTTCCCTTGGAGGTGTAAAGCTAGCTATTAAACACACTTGTATCATATTAATTTTATTATTCTTTCAAGAAACTGGCTTACTGTGCTACTGATTGTAGTTACCATCAGAATGTGTGTCGGCCTCTCAACCAATTTGTTAAAAAAGCATCCTACATTTCAGCATGGAGAGCTGGCCACTTCATTTTACTGTTAGGTATGGTGGGAAATTATCCCCAAAGCCTTCATTATGCTGTTTAGAGACATCTTAACTAACTGGATAAGAATTCTTCTTTAGGAAAAAGATGTGGCTTAAGTAAATACTAACCAAATTGAGTATTAACACACAGGGAGGAAGTAAGATTGATGATCTGACAAAACATTAATTAAAAGAAGGAACCTTGCCAAGATTTTCTTGTATAATTCAATTCCACATAATTCAAAGGCAAAATTAATTTACTGTTTCATATTTGACAACAAAGAGTGAGCTGTGCATTGATTTTTTTTAATGTGTGCACACATGACATGGTAAAGCTCTATAATCGGAAACATAGTTGTTTAACCTCAGAGGTTTGCATTTAAATTCCAGAATCCCACAGAGAAAGGAGAACATTTCTTTGAAATGAAATGAGTTTGCACTTATTTCTGCAGGTTTCTAGGCATACATCAACATCAAATACCAATTTCCGTATTAATTAAAGGAAATAACCCTAAAACATTTGGCAATTTTTACTTTGAGCAGTTGCCAGTATGCACAGCCCAACATATGCTGAATTTTTATATAAAAGTGATTTATCACAAAATTTACTAACCATGGCTGACACTATTTTTTTTAAATTCCTTGCCCAACTAACAGTTTTAAAGATTAAATATCATTAGATATTATAAGACTAAGTACTTACTGATATAATCCCAAGAAGCTTCTTCAAAATTGTTTCTTTACTGTAATTTTAAAAAAATATTATTTCCAAATAATATTCTTCTTTGCTGGGACTGCAAGCAATGGTTGTTTGGAAATATTTATTCTGTTTGATATAGCCTGTGCAAGATGAATTTTTGTTCCACATGCATAATAAAATGTGCAGCATTAAAGTGATGCTAAAGCGAATATTCCTCAGACTCCTAAATATGTAGAAGCAGAGACTTGTTGGGAAGAGAAGTCTGAATTTTCAACAATAACCCAGTGTTGGAGTGCCTGGTTTCTTGCCCCAGCTCCTCAACCAGCTCCAGCTTCCTGCTGATGCACACTCTGGCAGGCATCGGATAATGGCTCAAGAACTTGGATTGCTGCCACCCATGTGGATTCTATGGACTGAGTTCCAGGCTCCTGTGTTCAGCCTGGCCCAGTCCCAACTGTGGCAGGTATCTGCTGGAATGAACCAACAGATGGGAAATCTCTATGTCTAAATGTCTCTGTCTCTCTCACTGCATTTCAAGTAAAATGAAAATGCATGAATACATTTTTTTCTAAAAAGTCGTCTTTGCCTATTGCATTTTATTTTCTTTAAGGCTCTAATAGTTGTTTTAGGGAGGATAATTATCTACTTCGTTGTGTAGTTGCATACATGAAAATAAGATACTTTTCAAGCTATTGGACATTTTAAGATTGAAGTAACTTTACATTTCATAATAAATTTAACATTACAGAACCTTTGAATTTACTGTGAAATTTCTGAATGAAGAAAATTAGCTATGCTTTCGTCTAAGATGATTTTTTTGGTTTCTAGGAAAAATATGATTTTTATTCAAAATAATGCTTATTTATTTTTACTCAAGTTAACTACAGATAAGGAATGGTTATTTATAGAAGCTAAAATAAAGTTTCTTTTTTACAAGACTTGCCACTGTTTGAATATCAAATGAGAGTAATGAACCCGTAAAACAAAAGAAAATAAGTAGATAAGTAAATAAGCAAACAAGTAAATTTACTTACTTGTTGTGCAAGCATGTTTTATGTCAAATAAGCACTCATGTAAATTGCAGGCCATGGCGGACATTGGAGAGTGAACCACCAGATGGAAGACTTCTCTCTCGGTGCCTCTACCTCTTTCTGTAATTCTGTCTCTCAAAAAAATTAAATGAATCTTTAAAAAAATCAGAAACTTCATTGCCTAATAATTTTATATATATATATATACAGATATATATCACTCACATTAGGATAATTGATATTTCCACTTTATTTTGCTCTCCTCAAGCTCTTACAAGTCTTTATACACAATTCTCAATATTGATTTTATATATTTTGATTTATATTTATATATGTGTATTTTATATAAATAGTTTTTAATTCTATAAAGTATGTAAAGGAAATATATAGATATAATACATAGACTACAATCCTCTCCATCATGAAAATATGGAACTTAAAATATGTAGGTTTGGGCCTTGAGCCTGAAAGTAAGAGGCTCACATCTCACACCTGAGGGCCTGGGTTCAATCCTCAGCTTTATCTCCTGATTTCAGTCTCCTGCTAATGCAGACCATGGGAAGCAGTGGTGATGGCTCAAGTTGTAGGGTCCCTGCCACCCATATGGGAGACCTAAATTGAAGTCCCAGCCTGGTACTATCCCAGATAGAGCTGCTTTAGTCATTTGTGGATTGGACCACCAGACAAGAGATTTCTCTCTCTCGTACACACACACACACACACACACACGAATACATGCATGTATATACATACCATACGTTATATGGTGTGTCTGTGTATATATACGTTCTATATGGAGATAGAAGTGAAGAAATTACATAATGGTCTTCTAGTATTTTAAATCCTTTCTGTTCACTAAATTTTTCTAGCCACCACATTTTCTGAGAGCTTATTATTTTTCCTTAAAAAGATCTGTTGACCAGGTGAATTTTTGCTAAATAACTTCAAAGCTCAAGGAATAAAGTATCACATATGGCATTAAAGCAAAACACTTATTTGGTAAGCTTTTTATCCAAAGAAACTCTAAAAATCAGAAAAGGAATGTTAAAAATCAATGTTAGTATATATTTTAGATAATTTAAAATTCCTCAAATAGGCAGATCGAGGGAACACATGAAGTAGCCCCCTGACAGTAGGGACTCCATTTTGGAGTCCTTGGGACTCCAACACCCCCCCCCCCCCACTGTGAGACTCTGGTCTGAAACTATGATTTCAAATACTCAAACAATAGCAGTACACTATATCACCCTTGGCAGAGCACAAAAACCCCCTAGCATGATTGCTCAAGCTTACAAGCACAAAAAGTTGCCCCTGGGTTACCTAGGTTCATAATGAAGATATGATTTGTCTGTGTCTTACATTAATGTCAAGTCCTAATTGCTAATTGTAAGATTGTAACTGGTATTGTCAAGATTATGATAAATATTAATTTAACTTAGGTTTTAAGTTATGTTGACCCCAGTAACCATATACTCTTTTGATTTTATGTACTCTCTTTTGATCTTAGCAATTGTGTATAGCAACCGTGCATAGCAACCATGTATACCCCCTTCCCGGTTTTGCGGTTTTTGCCTTTATAAACCCTAACCTTTGGTTATTCGGGGCTGCTCTGTTCATGTATGATCAGACAGCCCCAGCATGCTGGATAATCAATAAAACTTCCCCGTGCTGTTTGCATAAGAGACGTGTCTCTTGGTGACGTTTTTAGGGCGGTCAACTCACACAAAGATGCAGAAATGTGGTTCGGGTTTCTATAGGAGCACAAACAAGTGGCCGTCTTCCTGTTAACTAAAATTACTGTTTCATTTATCTTTCTGAAGGATATTAAAGAAAAACTAATTATACTCCAATGTATTTTTTTTTTTTTTTTTGCTAGATAGGTAGAGTTATAGACAGTAAGAGAGAGAAAAGTCCTTCCGTTGGTTTACTCCCCTATGGCCGCCATGGCCAGCCCTGTGCCGATCCGAAGCCAGGAGCCAAATGCTTCCTCCAGGTCTCCCATGTGGGTGCAGGGCCCAAGCACTTGGGCCATCCTCCACTGCCCTCCCAGGCCACAGCAGAAAGCTGGACTGGAAGAGGAGCAACCGGGACTAATACTTGGAGCCCCAACCGGGACTAGAACCCGGGGTGCCAGCACCGCAGGCGGATGATTAGCCAAATGAGCCACGGTGCCGGCCCACTCCTTTGTATTTTAATACCCTGCTCACATACACAAATTTGCCAAAATTAATTTACATAATTGCTATGAGTAATACCAAATCTAATAACACAAGTATGTTTATATTTAATTTCAAATAATATTTTATACTATTTTAGATTACTTAAGCCTCAATCTCCCATTTGTTCTGTGAGAATGTTTCAAAATTCAGTTTAACATATCGTTAAAATATCCCATACCAGGGCTGTACTACTATTCACTGACAGTTTGAATCCAGGCTATTCCACTTCTAACTCAGGTCCCTGCTAATGGGCCTGCAAAAACAATAAGAGATAGTCCAAGTAATTGGGCCCCTGCACCCATGCAGAACACCTGGATGGAGTTTCAGACTGAAGCCAGGCCTAGCACTGGCTGTTGTGATCTTTTATGGAGTGAATCAGAAGATGAAAGATTCTCTCTCTCTCTTTCTCTCTTTCTTATTCTCCTTCTATATATAATTCCTCTTTTCAAGCAAATAAGTCTTTAATCCAATGATTTCAAATTGCCGCTGTTAAAAAGAAAAACAAAACAGATTTGTGCTACCCTATTAGTAAGTTACTTTTTACTGAGTTTGCAATATGTTAAAGGAATAATGAGAATCATTGATAGAGCCCCAATGAATCACATTGTTGATATGATCTCACAGTGTCATCAAGCAAATTTTAAGTGAAGAGGACATTTTGCTTGAGCAATACCTGACAATTGAGAAAACTGCCTTTTTAAAACACAGACCTATTTCTCTGACAGTAATAATACAAGTTCTGATGACAAATTGTCTAAATTTGAGAATGCTGTTTAAAGGCCACAGGCTTGTTTGTTTTCGTAAAGTGAGTATAAGCAAATGAAATGTGTTTTTGGATCTGTTGAAAGTCTAAGACTGCAAGCATTCAAAATGCATTAAGTAGCCTGAATTATAACTCATTTTAAAAAGCTTATAGTGCTTAAGGGGAAAAAATGTACCTGGATTCACAGCTAACACAAGATTTGCAATACAAAATAAGTTAACAAGGAAAGCAATGACATAAGCCTTAGGGTAATGCTACTTGCTGGAACAGAAGAATGCCACATCATAATTCCACAAGTGAGCTCTGCATCTACACAGAGCGTGTATTTAAAAGAAAATGAAAACCCACAGTAATGTTGTCACTCCATGCAAAGCTCTTCCATCAGATTTGGCACATTTCATGTCTCACAACAGTACACAAAAAGCAAAGATGTCCACCATTTAAATGACTTAATTGCTGCTCAATATAAATGAAAACAGCTTGAATTTACTTGAAAATTTTCTACTTGCTCTGAATTCTCCTACCTAACATATAACCATTGGGCATTTATTCTTAAGTGCCAACTCTACCACCATCACATTTCTCATTAGTTGGGAAATGAATCATATCAGATCAGTATTAGAGTCAATGGCATTTAATCCTTTGCTAGAAATGTGGCTTTCTGAATGTGTTTTCAAAACGTGATGCCCTTCTTGAATGCGTACTTAGATTTTTTTTTTTTTTTTTTTACAGGCATAGTGGACAGTGAGAAAGACAGAGAGAAAGGTCTTCCTTTTGCCGTTGGTTCACCCTCCAATGGCTGCTGCGGCCGGCGTGCTGCAGCCGGCGCACCGCGCTCATCTCATGGCAGGAGCCAGGTATTTATCCTGGTCTCCCATGGGGTGCAGAGCCCAAGTACTTGGACCATCCTCCATTGCACTCCCTGGCCACAGCAGAGAGCTGGCCTGGAAGGAAGAGGGGCAACCGGGACAGAATCCGGCGCCCCGACCTGGACTAGAACCCGGTGTGCCGGCGCCACAAGGCGGAGGATTAGCCTAGTGAGCCGCGGCGCCAGCCACGTACTTAGATTTATAGTTGTATAATGTTATAATAAACTATTGCACTAATATATTGATAAGGAGTATATTTAATCAAAAATTTTATTTGAATGCTGAATGATACAGTATTAGACTAGTAAATGATGCATAAGATTAAATGACAGTATAAACACCCTATCTTATACCCTAACAACAGGGAAAATATTTAAAACAAACCACCTCTTTTTTTTTTAAGCTTTTATTTAATGAATATAAATTTCCAAAGTACAGCTTATGGATTACAATGGCTTCCCCCCCATAACGTCTCTCCCACCCGCAACCCTCCCCTTTCCCACTCCCTCTCCCCTTCCATTCACATCAAGATTCATTTTCATTTCTCTTTATATACAGAAGATCAGTTTAGCGTACATTAAGTAAAGATTTCAACAGTTTGCTCCCACATAGAAACATAAAGTGAAAAATACTGTTTGAATACTAGTTATAGCATTAAATCTCAATGTACAGCATACTAAGGACAAAGATTCTACATGAGGAGTAAGTGCACAGTGACTCCTGTTGTTGACTTAACAAATTGACACTCTTGTTTATGGCATCAGTAATCACCCTAGGCTCTTGTCATGAGCTGCCAAGGCTATGGAAGCCCCCTGAGTTCACTGACTCTGATAATTTTTAGACAAGGCCATGGTCAAAGTGGAAGTTCTTTCCTCCCTTCAGAGAAAGGTACCTCCTTCTTTGATGACCCGTTCTTTCCACCGGGATCTCCCTCGCGGAGATCTTTCATTTAGGGTTTGTTTTTTTTTTTTTTTTTTTTCCCAGAGTGTCTTGGCTTTCCATGCCTGAAATACTCTCATGTACTTTTCAGCCGGATCTGCATGCCTTACAAACCACCTCTTGACTTGATTAGCATTTTCAAAAATAATACACTAATACATTAATTACACCTTTTAAGAACTGACGTTTATGGGGCTGGCACTGTGGCATAGCAAGTAATGCCGCCGCCTTCAGTGCTGGCATCCCATATGGGCCCTGGTTCTAGTCCCAGCTGCTCCACTTCCAATCCAGCTCTCTGCTATAGCCTGGGAAAGCAACAGCAGATGACCCAAGTCCCCAAGTTCTTGGGCCCCTGCACCCATGTGGGAGATCTGGAGGAGGCTTCTGGCTCCTGGCTTCAGATCAGTACAGCTCTGGCTGTCAAGGCCATCTAGGGAAATAAAACAGTGGATGGAAGACCATGCTCTCTCCCTGCCTCTGCTCTCCATAACTCTGCCTTTAAGATAAATAAATAAATCTTAAACAAAAAAAAAAAAAAAAACAAGAATTGACATTTGTATCTTATAGGATTATTTGGGTTATAAAGACTTTTATTCAAATGTGTGTCCAAATCTGTTCTTTGTGCAGCATTCTGCATGATTATCAGGGCAGAAAAGGATATACTAAATTTACAACAATCAAGAGCTCATTTAATTAAAAACATTTAAAAATATTCTAGATAGCATTTGCTCTGTTGAGGAATTTATATAGTAGTATTGATTGCACATAAATGTGAAGAAGCCAAGCCATACTGTTATTAAAAAATAGTGATCTCTTTCTTTCTCTCCTCTCTCTGTCTCTTTCTCCTTTTGAAACAAATAAAATAAATTTCAAAGAGAGTTCATGCAAGTATGTTTAACAAAAATTACACAAGCGTCTTGTTTTATAGGTATTCAGTTTGTACAATTAACCACATAGCAAGTGACAAGTTTTATTATGTTACTGTAGCAGAGCAGGTAAGAAACAAAAGGGGAGTCCTGCCTCCCTCTTTCCCACGGAGCAGCAGGAGATAGTGGTCAAAGACACAGGGAAGAGTGAGGCAAGATGCCTTGGTGAAGGTCTGTGCACTAGGAGGTCTCTGCACAGCTCCCAGGAGCTCTCAGCCCAGTCCCAGAGGAGGCGTTGTCCAATAGGAGATGCTTGGCTAGGCCCTGAGAACCACACAAGAGCTTGGCTGCTCTAGGAGTGCTGAGTCACTGACCACAGCTTCTGTGGAAACCGCCTGTTCCAACCCTGCTGTGAGTCTGGCTTGTGAGAGCAGCTTCCCCTAGCAAAGGCCTTGTGACTGCCAATGGTTAGGCCTGGAAGAACCTACACTGGATGCTGGCCTGCAGCTGGACTTCCCCAAAGCAAGTTTCTTTTGTTAATGATAAAAGCTATAAGCTATAATTTATTTTTACCTGTAATTGTAAACACATTCAAAACTAAAGTAACAGAACTTCATGCTAATATTAAACTATACTTTTTCTGATAACTTGAGATAATTTGTCATCCATCTAAAACATCTGGCTTTGATAGATTGTTTGCTTAATGTTCTTATTGTTGAAAAATTTTCCACCTTATAAATGTCAAGTTCATGTGCAGGATTCAACACTCACTTTCTTAGCTTTATTTTCGGTTGTTATGTAAGCATCTCACCTAGAACTCAATTTACAATCCTTAAAACCCATCAATTTTTACTTCTCTCACTATGAGCAATTTAGATACATTCCAAAACTAACTCAAGGGTCAGGTAACCTTAGAAACACAACTGTAAATGCTTTGTTCATTGGACAAGAAAGTAAGAAAATGTCTAAAGACAAAAAGGAACAGTTGAAAAGCTGAGCAGGGAGAGAAAGATAGAAATAAGAGGTAGAAAGAGCGAGAGCGAGAGAGAGAGAGAAGGATTTTCAAGCTAGCTTTAGATCTTTGGATGACTGCTGATCCTAAATAAACTTTAATCATTCTCTCTCTCTCTCTCTCTCTCTCTCTCTCTCCACTTCCATGCTACCCTCCCTCCTTTTCAATAAATTTACAAACTTGCAAAATGAATATAATGAAATGAATATAATGGTTTCCTCTACTGTTAACACCTTACCACATTATAGGGCATTTGTCACTACTAATGAAACACAATTATAACTCTCCTTCACACTTGGTTTTTCCTTCGTTTTTAACTAATTATCATTTTCTATTTCTGGATCCTTTTGCAAGATACCACAGTATTTCATGTTATCACGCCTCCTAAAGAACTTGCCCAATAACCATTTCTGAGACTGCTCTTGGTTTTAATGCTCTTGACACACTTGAGGAATATTGGTCAGGTAGGGCATAATGACCCTCAATTTGAGTCTGTCTGATATGTTGGTCATGGTTACATTGATGGGCTTCTATTTTGAGGCTTCTGAGACCTTGGGAGCAGGAATGAAAGCCAAAGGTCTACTCAGGTGTTTCTTCCCATAAGCAATGCTTACATAATACCGAGTCCACAAAACAAAACACTCTCAATGTAAGGGAAAAATTGAAGCAAATTGGACACCCCAGAAATAAATCAAAGCAAAATTTATTGTCTTGATATCTGGATTGAATAGAGACAAAAATAATCTCTCCTGAGAATACATGATTTAAAATCTGGACCACAAGCAGATGTGCAGCCCAAATTCACAAACCTTTTTGTCTAAAACCATTTTTCAATCCAAAGCCGTATTTTCATTGGTTGTAATGTAGTAGTTTTTTATTGGCCCAGCACAAGCATGGAATCCTTAATGCCATGCTATAAAAAAGGCCAACAGAAAAACTTTTAAGTGCCTAAATTCACAGAGGAAAACAAGGATTAAAGACTCCATGAACACGATTCAGCAGAATGAGACAACAGACAAATTGCATTCGTGAACACTTCTTATTTCTGAATTAGGTGAAACAAAGCCCAAATGTAAGTATGTTGAATAGGAGTAAAATCAAAAGGGGACAGAAGGAACAAGGGACGTTCAGATCCAAAGGGTGTTATTTGGAGTACATCAAAATTCCTGCATAAAGCAATCAGAAAACCTGCATCCAATTCAAAAGTTATGTTTCCTGGAATCAGAATTACAGGAGAAACAAAAGAATTAAGAGTTTAAGAAGAACATCACAGAGAGACAAAGACCTGGTCTGGATTATTGCTGGGATTATCTGACAACTCTAGTTTAACAAAAACAAAACATGGAGCCCACGATGTAGCACAGTAGGCTAAGCCTCCACCTGCGGCATTCGCACCCTGTACCTGGTGTCCATTTGTATCCTGACTGCTCCTCTTCTGATCCAGCTCCCTGCCTGTGGCTCAGGAAAACAGTGGAAGATAACTCAAGTGTTTGGACACCTGGCATCCACAGGGGAGGCTCAGAGGAAACTCCTCGCTCCTGGCTTCAGATTGACTCAGCTCTGGCTGTTGTGGCCATTTGAAGAGTGAACCTGCAGATGGAAGACCTTTCTCACTGTCGTTCCCTTTCTCAGCCTGTAATTGTCTCTCAAATAAACAAATAAAAGAGAGAAACAAAAAAGCAAAAAACAATGTATAGACAGAATATAAGAAAGAGGCATGTTTTATATGGAAATTCACTATTAACAATGAGCACATTATATTCCTATATCTAGGAGAATGAAATGATAATTTTAAAATGGTGCTTTGACAATTAGCCATTTATATTTTTAATAAATAGATTACTTTCTCATAAATGTATAAAAATTAATATTGAGATGAATGCATGTAAAAGCAACAATGGGAAACATTTAAAACGATTTTATTGGAAAGTAGTTTTATGATCTTGGGAAAGGAAAATATGATAAACGGTGTGATTTTAAGTCCTGGCCGCTTTCAAACCCCACTCCTGCTCCTTATTCCCCACGTCTGGAAAAGCTGATGGGAAACTCTGCTGCTCTCCATTCTGCATTCTGGTCTGCAGTGAGGATCAAACTACAGGAGCCTCTGCTGTCTCACGACTCCACTCCTAACCGCTGCCATAGCCCCAGACCAGTCTCCCTGTACTGAACCCTCAAGCCTCTTGTGGAACAGCTTGGTAAGCCTGCCCTGCCCTCCCCACAAAGCCTCCTTATAGAAATAATAAAACCTTTCATAACTTCGGGTTTGTGTGTTGTGTCAGCATCTCAACATTTGAGCCAAAGTTTGGGTTGGGATTGATCCTGTTTTTGTTATATGATCACAAAAAAGGAACTGCTTTAAAAGTTTCATAATGGAAAAAGAACAAAGAAAAATATATACTAGAAAATCAGAAATTCTACTAATTAGAAGACATCCTGAAGAATGGAAAAGACAAGTTGCATCCTAGGAAAATACACTTGGAGTTTTAATAAACCTGATGAAACTACTCAGGTTGATAAATATATTTGATGTACACATGTTTAAAAACCACATATTGCCCACATAACAAATGGGAAAGATTTGAGTATTTCCCAGATAAGAAAATAGGAAAGGCCGTGAAAAGTAAAGGAAAAACTTATCTTCATTAGTGATGATGGAAATGGTAAATAATCCACACTAGAATATACATTTATTCTCATCATTTTGCATAGTTAAAAATTTGGCAATAACAGATGTAATGTGGGTGCAGCCCCTGGACCTGCTGGTGGGAGTGCAAATCAGTGAGCCATTTTGAAAATTATATCTGGGTGCCCCGTGCTGTGGTATAGCAGTTAAAGCCACAACTTTTAAGTGCCAGCATCCCATATGGGCACAGGTTAGAGTCCCAGCTGCTCCACTTCTAATCCAGCTCTCTGTTATGGCCTGGGAAAGCAATGGAGGATGGCACAGGTGCTTGGGCCCCTGCACCCAAATGGGAGACCCAGAGGAGGCTCCAAGCTCCTGGATCCTGGCTGCAGATCAGTCCAGCTCCTACTGTTCTGGCAATTTGGGGAGTGGACCAGCAAATGGAAGATCTCTCTTTTCTCTCTCTCTCTCTCTCTCTCTCTCTCTCTCTCTCTCTCTCTCCCTCCCTCTCCCTTCCTCTGTCCCTCCTTCTCTCTGCCTCTCTGTATCTCTGCCCTTCAAATAAATAAATAAATATTTTTTAAAAATTACATCTGCAGCCGGCGCCGTGGCTCAATAGGCTAATCTTCCACCTTGTGGCGCCGGCACACCGGGTTCTAGTCCCGGTCGGGGCGCTGGATTCTGTCCCGGTTGCCCCTCTTCCAGGCCAGCTCTCTGCTATGGCCAGGGAGTGCAGTGGAGGATGGCCCAGGTGCTTGGGCCCTGCCCGCCATGGGAGACCAGGAGAAGCACCTGGCTCCTGGCTCCTGCCATCGGATCAGCGCGGTGCGCCGGCTGCAGCGGCGGCCATTGGAGGGTGAACCAACGGCAAAGGAAGACCTTTCTCTCTCTGTCTCTCTCTCTGTCCACTCTGCCTGTCAAAAATAAAATAAAAAAAAAATTACATCTGCATTATTTGGAAAGTTTGGATACATATTGTCCAGTAATTCTAATGCAAATCCTGGTACAGTGCCCTTTCTTTTCTCATTCCTGAGGGTGACACTTTAATGAAAACTAGATGTAAGTTCTAATCCAGTTGCGCTCCATGCTTTCACCTGTGTCTTGTTTGCTGGACTTTTACTTATGTTCATATCTGTTATATATCCATAGCTTTGCATAGGAAATCACAAAGTTGCTCACATTCTTTTGTCTAAAAAGTGCCTTTCTGAAAGTATTTGCACAACAAATACTTATGTTAGAATCACTGAGTCAACTCCCTTCATTTTTTGAGGTTTGCTTTTATTAAGAGTTATGTACCTTACCTTACTGTTCTGAAATGGGAGGATTTACTGGGATAGTATATGCAAACTAGTAGGGGGTCTAGAACAGCTTTTTCTTTTAATAAAAACTATTTCTAAATGGAAATTTATAATTAGCTTGAATATTTTATTCCCTCATTACGAGTGGTAACAATAATTGGTTCTACTTTTATTTTTATTTTGTTCCCTTATCAATCTTTTGAAACTAAGATTACTTGTTTTATACATCACATATTAGGACCATATTTATAAATTCTCTTGTTTAAGAAACAGTATAAATAAGAATCTTTTTCTGTAACATATTTTGTTTTTTTTTTTTATTACGAATGTTCCTTTTAAAAAATAGTGTGTTGTTTGGGAGGTGGAGAGTCACATAGAGAAAGGTCATAGACAGAGAAATCTGGTTCACTCCTTAAATAACCATAACAAGTGGAGCATCCAAAGCCGGGAGCTGGGGACTCCCACAAGGAGCAGGAACACAATTGCTGCCTCCCAGGGTCTGCACTAGCAGGAAGTTGGAATCAGAATAGGGACTGGAAATCCAACCCAGGTGTTTTGATGTAGGACATGACTTCCTAAACAATAGGCCAGATGCCTGCACCAAGAATCATTACTAATAATTAATATTGGAATTTTGGACTTTGAATTTTGTTTTTGAAAGCATTTTGCATTGTGAAATGTAAAATAAACTGTATTAAGTATAGATATCATAACTATACCATGGGTTGAATTGTCTTATATCATGCAAATCTCAAAACAGATATTTTTTGTCTGCTACATTTGACTATGTAGATTTCATAATAACCAGTCCTTCCAGAGTGCCAAGATTCTTAGTTTTAGTACAGATTGAACAGTGGAGATTTATTTGTAATTAATGCAAACCATGAATCCACTGAAGACACTTTAAAAGCTATTTTCAACTTATCCATAGTTATGACCCCATGATTTGTTTTGTAAGATAACAGTATAGGCATTTCCTTTCTGTTCTAACAACACAAGACTAAAAATTGTCATGTAGTCTAATAAACCATGTTTTCCTTGGCATTGAATGTTGCACTGTTGTTATCAACTACTTGTATAAGGAACTTTCTCAGATGCAATCCACTCTTCATCATGGAAAGGAGAGGTGAGCTAGTGCACAAATAATCTCCAAGGGCAAAAGCAGAGATCTAAAAAGAATTAGCATTTGCCTTGATGTTATTCTTTAATGGTTTATTTCTCAGCCATATTTCATCATAATTAAGTTTGTTGGACAAACATTGAAAATGAATTTGAACAGTAGACATTCGTTTATAGCTATCTAAAACCTATTGAGCTTTTTTTTTTTTTTTCTGGTATTAATGCCTGAAAAGTTATGTAGGAAATTCTTTTTGCCAATTCTTCAACCAACTTTGGTAGAATTGAATTCACAACCACTTTGTACTTGTGAGAATTAATGATTCAGGAGTAACATTTTGATATTTAGGGGTTGATGCTCGGTGGCCTGTGGTGCTAGCATCCCACATGGACTCTGATTCATGTCCTGTCTGTTCCTTTTCTGATCCAGCTCTCTGCTAATGGTCTGAGAAAGCAGTGGAAGATGGCTCAAGTACTTCAGCCCCTGCACATTTGGAAGATCCAGAAGAAGTTACTGGCTCCTGGCTTTGGACTGGTTCAGCTCTGGCCTTTGCAGCCATTTGGGGAGTGAACCAGTGGATGGAAGACCTTTCTCTCTCTCTCTCTCTCTCTCTCTCTTTCTCTCTCTCTAATTCTGCCTCTCAAATAAATAAATAAATCATCTTTTGGAAGATTTATTTATTTATTTGAAAGTCAGAGTTACACACACACACACAGAGAGAGGTCTTCTGTCCGATGGTTCACTTCCCAGATGGCCGCAAGGGCCAGAGCTGCACCAATCCGAAGCCAGGAGCCAGGAACTTCTTCTGGGTCTCCCACATGGTTGCAGGGGTCCAAGGACTTGGGCCCTCTTCCACTGCTTTCCCAAGCCATAGCAGAGAGCTGGATCGGAAGAGGACCAGCTGGGACTGGAACAGGTGCCCAAATGGGATGCCGGCGCTTCAGGCCAGGGTGTTAACCTACTGAGCCCCAGCGCCAGCTCCAATAAATAAATCTTTAGAAAAAATTTTAATATTTAGAAAATATGGGACATAAAATCTTTCCTATTGGGTAAAAAATGAATTTCTTTTGAAAGACTTATGTTTTTATTTGAAAGAGTGACACAGAAAGATGGAAAGACTTAGATCTTCCATCATTCCTGAAATGACTGCATTGGTGGGGGCTGGGCCAGGCTGAAGCCAGGAGCCTGGAACTTCAGTTGGGTTTCCTACCTGCATTGCAGTGGTCCAAGTATTTGGACCTGCTGCTTTCTCAGAAATATTAGCAGACAGCTGTAATGAAAAAGGAGCAGCCAGGACTCAAATCAGCATTCTGCTATGGAATGCTAACATCACAAGCAACTGTTTAACCCAGTTTGCCACAGCACATATCTTGTGAAAAAAAAAAAAAAGTCTTGATATTTCCTGCTACTCTTGGTAGTCTAATCTTGAAGCATAAAAGAGTTAAATCTATCTTTCTAAAGCAGTCAGTATTGAAAGCCACCAAAAAGAATTAAAAAACCCAAAATGAGTTATAGAGATGTCCATTTCGGTTTTGAAGCAAATCACATTCTATGTAAATCATACTAATGTATTTTGCAGTTACATAATACAATAGCACATTTTATTTTTATCTTTTACTTGTTTTCTTTCCATATGTTTGAGTTCAATTCTCAGTCATTTGTGGAAAATTTCCTAATTTATGAAACTTGCACTTCCAAACCAAACAGAGAGTGAAATAAAAAGAACAGAAAAAAAAAAGCAAATAATAACAGAGAAATTATTGATAGTATAATATTTTCTCCATTTTGTAGGCAAGGTGTTCATATGATCAATCGAAAATTGTGCATTCACAATGATTAGATGATAATAAATGTTGGCTAATGTAATAAAAGTCTTATCCAATTAAGCATTGGGGCAACAAAATTTTTATAAGAAGATATATTCCCATTGACTTATATCTATGTGACTTTATTTCTCTGAACACTTGTTGAACAGTGTCCTATTTGCAGACCATTGTTGATGAGATAAGGATGATAAGATCAGCAGTTGTCGCTCCCCCTCTTCATGGAGGAACGACACTAAACCCTGCATAGATTTCCTATCCGAGTCACGGCACCATTATGTTGCTCCCCCTCTTCGCGGAGGAACGACACAGGACCCTGCGCTGTTCTTTTGTCTGCTCGGCCCTCCCCGGGTTTGCTGCTGGTTCTTCCCGGGTTGGCTACTGTCCCTTCCACCTCCGTGGAAGGGCGGTTCCCCCTGCCACTTTCCCCACTTCCACAGGGGAGCGGCACACCGCCGGCCGGCTCTCTCGGGGGCTGCTCAGGTGTTCCTTCAGATAGATGTTCCTGGTGCATGTTGTCTCTCTCCTCCTTTATAGTCCTCTTCCACCAATCCCAACTCTGCTACCCACACGCCGAGTACACTGCTCTCCTCCAATCAGGAGCAGGATCAGTTCCTGCAGGTCATCACTCAAGTTGGCGAGAGGCAGCTGCATAGAAGCTGTTTACTTCTCTCCCAGTGCCATATTGTGGGAGAGCAGATGTATAGAATAAGTCTTAATTCCAGTAACAGTCTAGTCCGAGTTGCTCCCCACAAGCAGTCTTGTGGCTGTGCTTTATTTTCTCATCTGTTTGCAAGCATAATCCCAAGCTGGAGTTTAGGATGCATTCATTTTTGTAATTCCAGTGTTGTGACATATAGATGAGAGAGCTTAGGAGATTCCAATTTGGATTCATTTCTTCTACGTTAATTCCTCCTAGAGCACACTCAGTCAGTCTGGAGACCTTGATGATGCAGTAAGCCAGATCTGCTATGAGCAGCATCGTTGATGGATGTCACTCCCAACCGCCTTTTTGGATCCACCAGTGCATTTGTGTAGAGGTCACACTTCCCAGGCAGTAACTGGCATTTGTGGGTGCACTAATGAAGAACATTCACTGTGACAAGGGACTTTTCAATTTAGCTACATTGGTTCAAATACTCCTGAGTTATCTTGCCAAAATAACGAAATTCTGATTTTCCTCAAGTTACATCTCCCAGCTCAAGTCTTCTGTATTCTTACTTCCTCTTGTTTTAAAATTGGTCTTCGCAGGATGTTTCCATTGAGACAATTCAGCAATATTATATTTCTGGAGGGTAAACCCAATTACCTACTTGAATTACATTATGAATAAGTATATTTGAATTCCTGGAAAAATATATGGAAATTTTATGCAGAATTTAGGAACACCTAAGTGCCTAGCATGGTAAGTCTTCTGCACCTGCTTTTCACCACTACACACGATGCTTGTATTCTGTTGTCTCTGGTTTCTTTCTAGCCACAGCCTGTTTTAATTTTACACATCTCCTCAACTGATACTTATCAAGGGTCTACCTTATATGGTAGTCTACTTGATTATAGGATTAGAAAGACTAATAAGGTATGACAACACCAATTGATTACTGGAGTACAAAGCCATGTGAGACATTCACTCATGAATATTCTATTCCAGTAGTTCCAGTAGTGGAGGTCTGTACATGTTAATGCTATGGGAATCTACAGATGGTAATACTAACCTAACTTACAGTTTTTAGTGAATAATCTAAAACCATTTTCACAAGCATCAAAATATGAGTCTAGTATTTTTATTTTCATTCAGATAAAACACTTTGTAATGTCTATTTGGATCCTTTTGTGATGCATGGATTAATGAAAGTTTTGTGTAATTTCCATACAACCATCTTTTTTTCTAGTTATCAATTTTTAGATTATTTTCCCAATAATTTATTTGCTGTGAGAGATTAGACTATGAAATACTACAATTTTTAAGAATTTTTAAAATAACTTTTTATTTTATTATATTTTTAAAATAACTATTTTATTTAAAATAATATTTATTTAAAATATTATAGTTAAAGATAATTTTTAAAATAACTATTTATTTTATTATAAATTTTCTCAGATAATCTCTGTGCCCTTGAAAATTATGTAAATTTACTCACTAGGATGTATAGTTATTCTGCATTTGCAAATTAGGTAAGATTTTTCAGTGTTATTGTTCAGATCTCCTGTATCTGTGTAACAGAGATGTACCCTTATTTTAGCAAGTGTTGAAAGATATACAATATACTTTCTAATAGGATTTTGGATTTGTTGACTTCTCCTTAATTCATTAATTATATTTACACATGCTCATTTTGTTATCACATGGATTTACCCTTGTCCCATCATCAAATTTTCTTCCTTTTTTTGTTTACGATTTATTTATTTATATGAAAGCCAGAGCTACAGAAAGAGAGAAATAGTGAGGGGGTAGGCAGAGAGGGAGATGGTCAAACCAGTGCCAGGAACAAGAGCTTCATTTGGGTCTCTCAGGTGGGTGACATGGGCACAAACACTTGGGAGGTCCTCCATTCTTTTCTCAAGCCATTAGCAGGGCATTGGATTAGAAATAGAGCAGCCAGAACATTAACTGGCACTCATGTGGGATGCCAGCATCGCAGGCAGTGGCTTTACCTGCTATACCAAAACGTCAGCCCCTGTTCTTCCTTTTAAAAATGGTTATTGTATTAAAGTACACTTTTCTGATATTATAACTCTTCCTTGTTTCATGCTTGCATAGTAGGCAATATCATATACAATTATATTGACAAATATCAAATATTTTTAATGTACCCAATTCAAAAGTTGTAAGAACTCCACAGTGAATATTAAAAATAATTTCTCAGGAATTCATATATACATTCAAAGAATATATTCAAGAAGATGTATATTAAAAAGATATACTATATACATTCAAGAGATATATTATAAAAAGGAATATTCATCAGAAGGTATAAGAGTTCCTCATTGTTCACCAGCTTAGGTGATTAATAGAAAATGCTATAAAAGCAACAGAATATATTTAACAAAGCATTTGGTAAAATTTAACAGCCATTAACATTAAAAGGTAAAAGAATCCAATAATTTAGGATATAAATACTATGTGTCAACCTAACGAAATATATTTCTCAGAAACTTAAAATTAGTAAGAAGGTATACAATGAGGTATACATGATCTCTTCTAGAAGTATAAATCATGCATTTCTCTCTGTAAAGAGAGTGTGTGTTGACATCCAAAAGTCAAGGAGAATTATGTTCTATCAGACCGGCTATATCAGACTGCCAACATTATCTTGAACAGTGCTCAAATATTTTCATTAATTTGATTCTCATTGTCTCAATTATAACTATTGAGAACCTACTTATTGCAACATATATCATTAAATATGGGTGCAGATAAAAGAGAAGTCAAATGTAGAATGTATTTTAATAGTTTTTGAAATTATTTTACCTATATATTTGTATTTTATAACTATTTACTGAATATTATCTATATGACTATCTGAAATCATATCTATATGAAGTTATAGCAGGTGAATTGTCTATGGCAATTAAAAACATTATGTGTGTGTGTATCTATGACAGAGGGCAAATGGGAATAAATTAATTTAATTGATATAAATTCCAAAATTAAGATGATTCACCTAAAACTGTAAATGTAGGCATTATCTTAAAAACAATTTACTGAATAATTAGTCTCAAGTTCATAACTAGTAAAATTCATTAAGGGAATATATGAAAACATATTGCAAAACACACTAAGAGAGTAAAGTTTATTGAAGCAATAAATTGTATTTGAAACAGACACTTGGTTTCTGAAGTTGAGTAAGAAATTTAATATTTTCTCATTATGACAATAAGGATAATATGTATGTTAAATTTAATGGTACTTCCAGAATGCACCAACTACGAAATTTCTTTGGATTGTATTATTATAATTATTGCCTTACCAATCTGTCCCTTTGGGTGAGTATTTTAACTTAATTTTGACCAAATTAAATGCCAGAAATAATATATTCTATTTCATATGCTACTACCTACTAAAATCATAATGCTGATTTATTGCTGTGATCTCCTATTTAAAGCATGAACAAGAACTATTAAACTCTCATTCCAGAAGGGAAATTTTTATTATTAACAGATGCAGTCCAACTGGGGAGTCTCACGCTGCCATGAAATATGAGTCTTACTTCGAGATGCATTTATTCATTATGTGTATAGAGGGACAAAGGTGGGTCAGCTCAGGGCCCAGGCTGCATTCCCAGCTCCTGTTGTCATCAGCTCTCTAAGTGATCCTGCTGCCCAGGTCCCCTGGGGCCTGCCCATTGTTATATTTCTTCCTGTGCAAACACTGCTCAACCTGAGCAGATGAGCACTCTCTCCTCCTTCCCACTTCGCTCTAATAAAATCCCCATTTTTCACAAACAGAAGGACATTCATTTTTCCCGCCTCATTTTTCAAGTACCAAATCATGGCATTTCAAGCTTTAAGTAAACAAAAAGTCCAATTTTTCATAGTGACAGCAGCTGCATTGATGTATGAACCTGAAACACTAAATGACTTATTCCTGATGATATTTGAAGAAGCCCCTTATATTTAAAAAAAAAAAATGTCAAAATGATTTGTTTTGGCATCCCATTATAGCCCTTGTTTATTTAAGTCCTTAATAGGCTATGTTTCATTATCCAGGGTGTAGGTCCTTCTCATAAATTAGGTCCCATCTGCTAAAATCTCCTCATTAGAGGCTCAAAGGATACCATGCCAGATACTCCTTACTCAAATAAATCTCATAAGCTTGCAGCCTGTATGATTGATTTTACTGAAATCTTGGATGCAGTGGAAATAATGACAGACATGAAACTTCTACTTTTTTTTTTTTTTTAACCTGTAGAATGAACTGCAATACAACCATGCTCCAATAATCAATCCCAAGATGGAACCTGTTTTCTTGTCTGGATATCCTGACAGAGAAAAGTGTCGCAGCAACTGCCTTTTCATTTCTGTTTCAGGCACAGAACCACGGGGTTGTGTTTTGTGAAGAAAGTACTTGTAACCCTCGACATGTGCTCTGCCCACCCCCTTCACTGCCATGTGTGAATGGACAGTGATAATCGGGAAAGGCTGTGAGAAGCCAGTCCTCACTTACATCTGAGGTTGCTGCCTTTCCAGAGTGATTGTCTAGGAACCTCTGGCCTATACAGAACCCAAAAGTGTGCATTATTGCTTAATCCCGTGGCTCTGGTGGGTGTGATGACACAGGTAAGTGGTTAAGAGGTTAAGACGTGGATTTAGGAATGCAAGACTGTGAAAATTCTCCTCTGCTCTGATTTGTCTCTTGCAGGGGGTGGAAGTGACACTTGAGGTTTCCTTTCACTTGGGTATTATTGAGTAGCTGGCATGGAATAACTGCATAGATTTAAAGTATGAAATCTCTCAGGATTTGTTGTATGTAGACACCTATGAATCCATCAACAGAAGCAAAATAGTGAGAGTATTTGTAACTTTCCAGAATTCCGTATCCTGCTCTCTAAGTCCTCCCTCCTGCCTCTCCATTGTTCCCTTCACCCTTATGTTCCCAAGAAATCTCTGATCTAACTTCAGTTATGAAGTGCTTTTTGGTTTATGACATTTCAAATCGATGGGATTATACAAGCATAAAAAAGATATACAATTGATGCATATGAGTACAATGATACTTCAAAATGCTCCTGGAAAATGCAATTTAAATATAAGTTTGGGGCCAGAGTTGAGTACAATAATTAAGATGCCAATTAAATTGCCTGCATCCCATATTTCAATGCCTTTGTTCAAGTCCCAACTCCATTGTGATTCCAGCTTCCTGCTCATGTGTACACTGGGATACAACAGATGGTGGCTCAAGAAGTTGGTCCCACACTAGTCTCCCATCTAGGACAAATGAATGGAGTTGCAGGCTTCTGACTTTGGTCTTGCCAAGACTTGGCTGTGGCAGGCATTTGAAGGGTGAATCAGCAGATGGAAAACTCTCTCTTTTTTTTCTCTGCATCTATGCCTATCGAATAAGTAAATGATAACAATAATAATAATAAACATATGGAAAAAATTAAGATTTTTTTTTTTATTCACAGCCAGACTGCATTTATTCAAAGAATATAAACTTTCAGAGGTTGACCAACTGCCAGTGTGCACACAGACGGAACACTTGGCAGAAGGCCCAGACCATAGGACCTGGCTTTTTTATATCTTAGGTGTGCTATTTGGTTCCAAAAATTTTGATTCTCATACATGAGAATCTTACACACATGTGTATGTATATGTAAGACAGTCTCTGTTTTCTTATTTTCAACATAGCTATTTCAAGAATTCCCGATGGTTTTGTGTATTTTTTTTGGTTCCTGTTTATTGCTAAATAAGATTCCAATGTGTGGGTATGCCACAACTTATTTATCTTTTTTCCTATTAAAAGGCATTTAGGTTGTTTTAGGTTTTTAATTATTACTATTGAAGCTTATATGAACAGTCTTTTTCAAATTTTTTTCAGCAACATACACTTCAAAAAGATCAACATTTGTTGCTGTCTTGGGTTCAAGTGGTTGGGCCATATGGAAGTTATATATTTAACATTTTCGGAAGTGCCAAGTTACTATAACATTTACATTCTCTTCATAAAAATATGAGAATTTTAGTTCATGCAGATTCTTGGCAACACTTAAATTATGAACTACTTAATTGTAGTCACCCTATTGGAGATACATAGTAGTATCTCATTGTATTTTTTAATAAATAGTGTTATTTGTTGACAAATTAAAATGTGAAATTCTCTGGTATCCAATGAAATTGAAGTTCATTTCATGTATCTGCATTTCATAAATATTTTTGGTGAATTGCCTATTTTAATCTTTTGTTCATTTTTATAGACTGGTAAAATCATAAAGTTCTTTTATATATTCTAGCTCAATTGACAGATAGCTATACTTTTTTCTCAGTTTTGGCTTAACTTTTAACAATGTCTTTCAAAGTTTTAATTCTCATAAGTTATTATTCATCTGTTTTTAATGAATCCTGGTTTTTTTGTTTTCTGATACTTCATGTCTTCTTGTTAATGAAATATTAATACAAAGAGAACAGATTCAATATAGTTCATAGATAAAATTCTAAGAGTATAGTTTGTGTGTACTTCCCTCCCTCTCTTTCTCCCTTTCTCTCTTTCTTTCTTGCTTTCCTACCACCCTGCCTCCCTTCATCTTTTCTGTTTTAGTTTTTGAGATTACATATTTTTTAAAGATTTATTTATTTATTTACTCAAGAGGCATAGTTAGAGAAAGGGAGAGACAGAGAGAGAGGTCTTCCATCTGCTGGTTCACTCCCCAAATGGCAGCAATGGCCAGATCTGGGCCAATCTAAAGGCAGGATCTAGGAGCTTCTGCTGGGTCTCCCATGCAGGTGTAGGAGCCCAAGCACTTAGGCTATCTTCTACTGCTTTCTCAGACTATCCACAAGGAGCTGGATCGGACATGGAGCAGCCAGGACTCAAACCAGCACCTGTATGGGATGCCGGCACTGCAAGCAGATGCTTAACCTCCTATATCACAGCACCATCCCAGAGATAAATTATTTTTAATTATTATTACAATCAAGAGCTTAATGCTCCACCAAATATAGAGATCAACAAACAAAATGTAAAAACACCTTATTTCAGCAGCAATATAGACAAGGCCTGTAAACAATAATCAAAAAAAAAGATGACCATTTCACCTATGTACAGTAAATTTTAAAATAATCACATATCATTAAAGCTATAGGAGTATAAACATTCTTAACCATCGGTTTAACAAAGACGTGTAAAAAGTTTGACAAAAATGTATTTGCAGCAGTACTGACACATAGGCATTTCTTTTTCTGTTTTTGCTTTTGTTTTTTGATTTTTTAGCTTAATTTAAGTTGGACGAAAATGTATTTTCAGCAATAGGGATACACATAGCATTTCTTTCTTTTTGTGTTTTTGTTTTTTGATTTTTTTAAATTAAATTTAATTTAATTTATTTAACATAAAAGGGAGAGCATGCATTTTGTCTTTCTGTGTCAGGTTTGTTTTCCTCAACAAGGCATTGTGCAGTTGAATCCATTTTTATGCAAATGGTGGAATTTCATTTTTCTTACAGCTGAATAATATACCATTTGTGTGTGTGTGTGTGTGTGTGTGTGTGTGTGTCACATTTTCTTTATCTGTCCATCATCAGATTTTATATTTTGGCTATTTTGTTTTTATTTTTTTTTTTTATTTTTTTGACAGGCAGAGTGGACAGTGAGAGAGAGACAGAGAGAAAGGTCTTATTTTTGCCATTGGTTCACCCTCCAATGGCCGCTGCCACTGGTGCACAGCCGCCTGCGCACTGTGTTGATCTGAAGGCAGGAGCCAGGTGCTTATCCTAGTCTCCCATGGGGTGCAGGGCCCAAGGACTTGGGCCATCCTCCACTGCACTCCCGGGTCATACCAGAGAGCTGGCCTGGAAGAGGGGCAACTGGGACAGAATCCAGTGCCCCGACTGGGACTAGAACCTGGTGTGCTGGCGCCGCAGGCAGAGGATTAGCCTGTTGAGCCACAGCAAAGGCCTATTTTGGCTATTTTGAATAATGCTGCTATATGATTACATATTTGGCTACTGTGAACATTGTTGTGCAAATATAGTGGTGCAGATATCTCTTTGTTACAATGTGTTCATGTTTTTTGGGTATATATACAGTGATGGAATACCTGGATAATGTGGCAAGTCTATTTCTAGCTTTTTAATGGATCCTGATTTTAGAATCACATCTTTGAAGGCTGTGCTTAATCCAGGTTTCATCTACAATTGTATAGATTTGGTTTTACATTCAGGTACAATTCACTTTGAGTAAACATTTGTACATGGTGTCAAATGGATTGATAATGATTATGTATGTTTGGATATTCAATTTTCCAGTAATGTTTGTAGAAAAGAACTGAACTGCTTTTACAACTTGGTTGGAAACCATACGGACAAGTATTCATACATGCCTTGTATGAATGAGTTTATTTCTGAAATTTCCATTCAAGTATATTGATTTGATTGACCATCCATATGAAAAATATGTTAGAATATGTTCTATGATATGTAAAATCTTATAATGTAGCATTATAACAAGTCCTAAAATCAAATATTATTCATCCGCTCATTATGTTCTATTTGGAAAATTGCATTCTTTTGTCTACTACTCTAGGTCTTTTGCATTCCAATATAGAATTTCAGTTGATTATTTCTTTTGAGAAATTTCTGGGATTTTGATGGGCATTATATTGATTTTGTGAACCAATTTTGGGAGGATGGTTTTCTAAAAACTGTTTCTCCTTTTTCTTTAGGAATCTAACTTTTAGCAACAGTGTGTACTTTCCTATGAATAAGTTTTGCATATGCTTCATCAGATCTATCTCGAGGTGTTTCATACTTTTGTTGCTATTACAAACTATTCAATTTGCAAATTCTTGTATCTAATTATTCTTTACTAGAAATGGAAAAATTAAAACATTTACATTGATTTTATGTCCCACAATCTTGCTTACTTCATTTATTTGTCCTAGTAGATTTTTTGTAGATACTATTAGATTTTTTTAACTTTTATTTAATGAATATAAATTTCCAAAGTACAGCTTATGGATTACAATGGCTTCCCCCCGACAACCTCCCTCCCATCCGCAACCCTCCCCTTTCCCTCTCCCTCCCCCCTTCCATTCACATCAAGATTAATTTTCAATTCTCTTTATATACAGAAGATCAGTTTAGCATATATTAAGTAAAGATTTCAACAGTTTACACCCACATAGAAACACAAAATGAAAAATACTATTAGATTTTTATATGGATAATTATATCAGTCTCTATTTCCTTTCTAATATGTATTCATTGTATTTATTTTTTCTTGCCTGTCTAGAATTCCATGACAATATTAAATATAATGGTCAAAGTGACTACCTGTATTGTATCTCTGATCAAGTATTTTTAGGGAAAAAGCACTCAGTGTTCCACAATTAAATGGAATATTATTGCCAGTGTTTTGACAAATGCATTTATCAATTGGACAAAATCTCTTGTATTCTTCGTTGGTTGAGATTTTTTTGTGGGAGATAATAGTTTTTTTTTTTTTTCTTGTCAATTGCTTTCTCTGAGTCTCTGAGATGATCTTATTTTATATATATATATTTATTTATTTTTTACGTTTTATATATATATTCTTTTGTCTTTTAATAAAGGGAATCACAATAATTTTTTTTTTCTAATGTCAAACCATCCTTAAATTCCTGGGATAAACTCTACTAGGTAATAATGATTTTGAAATTTTAATTAATTAGTTTTTTTTAACTTTTATTTAATGAATATAAATTTCCAAAGTACAGAATATTGATTACAATGGCTTCCCCCCCATAACATCCCTCCAACCCACAACCCTCCCCTTATCCACTGCCTCTCCCCTTCCATTCACATCAAGATTCATTTTCGATTCTCTTTATATGCAGAAGATCAGTTTAGCATACATTAAGTAAAGAGTTTTTAACCATTAGAAAGGCAGGCACACAAAGACAGAGACAGAGAAATCTACTAACTTAAGCTTACTCCTGTATATCCATAACAGTTGGGACTATGCCAGGCTGAAGCCAGGATCCTGAGAAGCAATCTGCATCTTCCATTTGAGTGACAGAGACCCAAATATTTGCATCATCACCTGTTACCTCTACGGGTGCACATTAGCTGGAAGCTGGAATTTATAGGAGCTGGACTCAAATCCAGGCACTTTGATACAGCATGTGGATGTCTTTAAGCAGTGTCTTATAGCTCTGAACCAAATGCCCTACCCAGTCATCATGCATTATCCTTGAATTGTTGAAGTTGAGAGACTAATGCTTGCTTAGGCTTTCTGCCTCAACGTTCATGAGGGATATCATTTTTTTTAAACGTTGTCTGTTTTCTTTTTCATTTTTTCCTGTGATGTGTTTGTGTGATTTTACTATTAGGATTAATGGCTTCAGAGAATTCGTCAACATTCTGAATGAACTTGAATAACATTGGTATGATCTATTTGAATTTATCAGTGAATACATTCATGCCTGTGATTGTTTCTGTGGGATTATTTATAACTAAAATTTCAATATTTTAAGAATATATAGTGTTATCTCAGTTATTCAAGCCTTCTTAACTGCCATAGATTCCTATGAACTGTTCTTTGCTAGTTATTTCAAGGAATCTATTTCAATTACATTGTTAACCTTATTACCATAACTTTCCTCACTATATCCCTTTATTACCCTTTTGTAAAAAAAAAAGATCTATTTATATATTTGAGAAACAGAGGCAGAGAGAGAGAGAGAGAGAGAGAGAGAGAGAGAGAGAAAGTCTTCCATCTGCTGGTTCACTCCCAAGTTGGCCACAACGGCCAGAGCTGTGTGGATTCAAAGTCAAGAACTTCTTCCAGGTCTCCCATGTGGGTGCAGGTGCCCAAGGACTTGGGCCATCTTCTACTGCTTTCCCAGGCCATAGCAGAGAGCTAGATCAGAAGTGGAGCAGACGAGACCCAAACCAGGGTCCATAAGGGATCCTGGTACTAGAGGTAGTGGCTTTATCCCCTAAGCCACAGTACCACTTTTTTATTATCCTCTTAATATTTGTGTTTGTATAATGATATCAACATTCTGACCCCTGGTTTTTAGTATTTGGTCTCTCTTGAGTAGAGCAAGAGTTGGCAAATATTTTTCTGAAAATAATCACATAACAAAATTTTAGGGTAATGTCCACCCCAGGACTTTTCTTTATAACCTTTTTGTTTTTTTCTGTTTTGTTTTGTTTTGTTTTGTTTGTTTTGTTTTTCTAGCATGAATTAAAAATACATGCTATGTGTTTTACATGTAAGAGATATGAGCACACAAACCACACAGAAAGCAATGGACAAGTTTGCCTATGAAAAATAATTTACTCAATTCTTGGGCTGCAGGTTTCTCAGTCCATTTTATCAAAGAAGCATTGCTTAGTTTACCCTTTTTTTCTATGATTTTTTCTGCTTTTTAGTCTATTTATAGTAACATTAATTTTTATTAGTTTTTTCTTCAATTACTTTGTAACTTATTTTCTCTACAGTTTGCTAGATTGTTAATGTAGATGTTGGGGACATTTCTTTTTTTTTTTTAACAGGCAGAGTGGACAGTGAGAGAGACAGAAACAGAGAGAAAGGTCTTCCTTTTTCCGTTGGTTCACCCCACAATGGCCGCTGTGGCCGGCGCACTGCACTGATCCGAAGTCAGGAGCCAGGGGCTTCTCCTGGTCTCCCATGCGGGTGCAGGGCACAAGGACTTGGGCCATCCTCCCGGGCCACAGCAGAGAGCTGGACTGGAAGAGGAGCAACCTGGACAGAATCCGGCGCCCTGACCAGGACTAGAACCTGGGGTGCCGGAACCGCAGGCAGAGGATTAGCCTATTGAGCCGTGGCTCTGGCCTTGGGGACATTTCTAATAAAGATCTTTATCGATATAAAATTCCCCATATGTCCTACATTAATGACCACTGAAAAATTTAATATGCTGTAATTTATTTTCATTCTATTATAAATGCTTTCTAACATCTCATTTTTCTTTCACTCATTTTTTACATGTGCATAATTTAGTTTTGGAACATTAAAATTTTTCCTGGGATGTATTATTGATGTCTTATTTAAGTCCATTTTGTCATGCACTATATTTTGTAGGTTTTCTACCTTTTCAAGCTTCTTAAGACTTGTTTTATGGGTCAGTCTTTTTTTTTGTAAACACTCCGTTTGACTCAAGAGCATGTATATTCTGCCCTTGTTGTGAGGAGTGTTTGTAAATGTCAATTAAGTCAGGATATTGATAGTGTTGCTCAAGTTTTCAATATACTTATTTTTATCTATTTGTTCAATCCATTGGTAAAAAAGATCTTTCAAATTATGTAGCTATAATTTTAGATTTTTACCTTTCTTCTTGTTGTTCTATCAGTTTTTGTTTCATGTATTTTGAAATCTGTTACTGCATGAACAAATGTTTTATGTTGTATTTTCTATTAAATTAATCCTTTCATCATTATAACATGGCCTTTTTATTCAAAGCAATATTCTCTAAATGAAATCTACTTTGAGGATACCCTTTGCAACTGTCTCTTGACTAGTAATGTATATAATTTTTCATCATTTTATTTTTAACCTGATTGTGTTTATATTTAAATTAGATTTTTACTAAGCATCATATATATCTGAATCTGGCTCTTAAAAATCTGACACACTCTTCCCTAAAAAAATATTTGAGAAAGACAGAGAGGCCTTCCTTGCACTTGTTCCCACCCCAAATATCTGTAGCAGCCAGATCTTGAAGTCTGAGAAGGGGACCCAACTACTTGAGCCATTACCTACTGCCTCCCAGGGTGTACATTAGTAGGAAAATAGAAGGGGAAGCAGATTTGCATCCACACACTCTGGTATGGGATGTGGTGGCTTAACCACTGAACTGAACATGATTTTTGAAACACATATGTGTTGTATAGTGAGCAAATCAGGGTAAATATATATATATATATATATATATATGCTTACATATTTATCATTTATCCATAGCAGCAACATTCAAAATCCTCTTTTAAAGATTATATATGAATATGTAGATATAAATATAAATATACAAATATATATCTCAAATATCCTTTATTCATGGTAGCAACATTTAAAATCCTCTTTTATATATTTTATACATATTTATATATATACATATATATATAGAGAGAGAGGAGGAGAACATTATTTTCATTTATAGTCACCTTACTGTGCAATAGAACAGTGGAATTTCTTTCCTCTATCCAACTGTAATTTGGAACCTGTTAATTTGCCTTCTTGTAAGTTGAGAAATTCTCACAAGCCTGATTTCCTTCATTATAGATAATTAAATACAACTTTTTATAACAGCTATTGCTTTAAAACACATATTCTCCATCTTTAATATCACATTTTACCTTTAAGCTTTTTATATGTAGCGTTGGAATTTAAAGTTGTGTACTTCCATATTCCCACTCACTATCTTCAAAGAATTGTTATCTTATATTTCACCTACACATGTTGTGAATTCTTACAATACAAAGTTATTTTTGTTTAAATAAGTCATCTTTTACAGAAAGGTAATTATTTGTCAATCATGCATTTATCTACGGAGTTTCTATTGTGACAATGTTTATTTACACTTCTTGTCTTATCTTCCTTGTGCCTAAAGGGGGATTCCTGTACATTTTCTTTTAGTGCAAGTCTGAGAAGAACAAGTCAGACAGATCCAGAACTTATTTGAGGCAAACAAGACTCTCAAGGTGTGAAATTAGGGAAGCATTCAATCTCTAGCCTGTGTAAGTGCAGGGTCAGCATTTGAGAATGGATGCTTCCTTAAATTTTGTGCTCTTTGTGACCTGCATGCCATACTTGAGTCCCAGAACTGCTTTCAGGTCTTTCAGGTCTGAAAATGTATATATTTTGCTTTTTTCTTTTTTGACAGGCAGAGTAGATAGTGAGAGAGAGAGACAGAGAGAAAGGTTTTCCTTTTGCCGTTGGTTCACCCTCCAATGGCCGCCACAGCTGGCGCGCTGCGGCCAGCACACTGCGCTGATACGAAGGCAGGAGCCAGGTGCTTCTCCTGGTCTCCCATGGGGTGCAGGGCCCAAGCACTTGGGCCATCCTCCACTGCACTCCCTGGCCATAGCAGAGAGCTGGCCTGGAAGAGGGGCAACCGGGACAGAATCCGGGGCCCCGACCGGGACTAGAACCCAGTGTGCCGGCGCCGCTAGGTGGAGGATTAGCCTATTGAGCCGTGGCGCCTGCCGCTTTCTTTATCTTTTTAAAAATGTATTCATGTATTTGATATTTTTCATTTTCTGGCATACACCCCAGATACCCACCACAGCCAGGGCAAGGCCGGGCCTAAGACAGAAGCCAGAAACTCCACCCAGGTCTCCCTTAGGGGTGACAGGAGCCCAAGCACTTGGGCCATTCTGTTGACTTTCAAGCCAATCAGCATGCTTTGTATAGGTATGTTTCCTGACAGTTATCTCTTCATACTCTAATGATAAAATGACTGCTCACTTCTTTTTCCATTTTCCAATACAATCTTTGGTTTGTTGTCTTTTTTTCCCCATTTTTGTTTTGCGTCTTGACAGTTCTTTGTATAATCATGCTACAAGTCTTTGATTTTTTTAAAAAGTTTTTGCCAGGCAGAGTTAGACAGTGAGAGAGAGAGACAGAGTTATAGACAGTGTGAGAGAGAGACAGAGAGAAAGGTCTTCCTTCCGTTGGTTCACCCCCAATTGGCCGGGTGCTTCCTCCTGGTCTCCCATGCAGGTGCAGGGCCCAAGCACTTGGGCCATCCTCCACTGCCCTCCTGGGCTATAGCAGAGCGCTGGACTGGAAGAGGAGCAACCGGGACTAGTACCCAGTGCTCCAACCGGGACTAGAACCTGGGGTGCTGGCGATTAGCCAAGTGAGCCACGGTGCTGGCCATGCTACAAGTCTTTAATGAGATATGTGTTTCACAAATATTCCCTCCCAGTCTGCATTCACTGAATCCCTCCAAAAACAAATTTGATTATGATGAAGACCGTTATTCACCTTTCCTTTGTTGAGTAGTGATTATGTCAGCCCCTAGGAATACTCTTCACCTAGACCTAGGCTCCAAAATATCCATCATATTTTTTCTAAACACTCATGGTAAATTGCTTAAATCCAAGTCCATGAACTATTTTCAATTAGTTTTTGTATAAATTTGAAGTTGAGGTTGAGGTTGATTGTTGGCCTACAATTGCTACAAAATGCCCAATTGCTTCAGGAGTATTTATTTAAAATCTATACTGTGCTGTGACGAAGCAGGTAAAACCGCCATCTGCAGTTCCGGTTTCCCATACAGGCACCGATTCGTGTCCTGGCTGCTCCACTTCCAGTTCAACTCTCTGCTGTGGCCTGGGAAAGCAGTAGAAGATGGCCCAAGTCCTTGGGCCCCTGTACCCATGTGGAAGACCTAGAAGAAGCTCCTGGCTCCTGGCTTCGGATTGGCCCAGCTCCAGCATTGCAGCCAACTGGGGAGTAAACCAGCAGATGGAAGACCTCTCTCTCTTGTCTCTGCCTATCCTTCTCTGTGTAACTCTGACTTTCAAGTAAATAAATAAATCTCAAAAAAAAAAAAACAAAAAACCCTATACTGCTTCCATCAACTTTTTTAACACACTTGTAACAAATCAATTCAATATGTTTGTGAGAATCTACAACTGGTTATTGCATCCCCCTCTATGGACCTGTGTGTTCCTTACTCTTAGCACCATACTATCTGGACTACTACACCTACAAAATACTTTGTAACATTCAGAAAATTCATTTTCCTCACTGCATATGGCTCAAACTAGTTTTAACTATTCTATTCCCTAGGTTTTTCCATACAAACTTTAAGATGCTGTGCCTTGGAAAAACCTTGCTGGAATTTTGATTGAAATTTTCTTAAACCTATAGTTTAATTTGAGAAAAAATTGTATCTTTCCAAAGTTGAGTCTTTCACACTGTAATAACAGAATACCTCCCTGTTTTTTGAGATCTTCTTTGATTTTGTTCATCAGAATTTCACAATTTTCAAGATAGAGATAATGTTATAGTTTTATTAGATTTGTACATAAATATTTCTTTCTGGGAGTAAATTTAAGTGGTATTATGTTTAAACTTCAGTATCTGCATGCATGGTGTGTGTAGCAATGCAATTTGTGTACCATATTGATCTCTCTTGCAACCTTGCTAAACTTATATATTAGTTCTTGATATTATTTATGTGGACTGCTGTGACATTAGCAATGTCATCTTCCATCCCAAGCTGGTCAGTTTTGATTTTCTTCATATTGCCTTATTGCACTATTTAGAATTTCTAGTACTTTGTTAAAGAATAGTGTTGGGAATAGACACTTTTGCTTTGTTCTGAATCTTAAGAGAAAATATTTTGTTTTTCACCACTAAGTATGATGTTAACTCAAATTTTTCTTTGGATGCTTTTTTGTTACATTGAGGAAGTTTCCACTTCTAGTGTGCTGAGTTTTTATCATTAATGATGATGAATTTTGTCAAATGTGACAATTGATCGTTTTCTTTAACACTGGCTGATTGAATTATAACTGGCATATAAAAAGCTGAACAATCTAATATACAGAACTCTATGTGTACGGAAATAAGTACAGATCAGTGAAACCTTTCCTGATCACTTTTTCTTTCAGGCTATTGCTACTGTGGATTGATTGTCAAGTATTGGAGTGGATTGGATTGGTCTTGTATATCTGGAGTAAATTGTACTTGTCTGAGTTTTATTATTTTATGCTCCTGAATTTGATTTAATAATATTTAGTTGAGTATTTTGCATGAGTATTTTTGCATGAGTATTTTCACATGAATTCATGAGATAGATTAGCCCAGAGTTTGATTATCTTCTATCATTGTCTGGAATACTTGTGTTTTTTTAAAAACACTTAAGCCTCTGTAAGGATTCCAGGGGCTAGTGTTGTAGCATACTGGGTTAAGTCCCCACCTGTCCTCACTGTTACAATTCTGGGCCATCTCTCTGCGAATGCACCTGGGAAGGCAGAGGAAGATGGCCAAAATGTTTGGGAACTGTCTGTCTATGTGGGAGACCCAAGAGAAGCTCCTAGTTTTTGGCTTCAACCTAGTCAAGCCCTGGCTTTTGCAGCCATTTGGGAGGTGAACAAGAAGATAAAAGATATCTCTTTCTTTCTCTCTCTCTCTCTCTCTCTCTCTCTCTCTCTTTTTCTCTCCCCCCTCCTCTCTGTGTATCTTTCTCTCTACTCTCTCTCTGTAACTGTGCCTTTCAAATAAGTGAATACTTTAAAAAAGAATTCTAGTTGAGAATTTTTGTTTATTTTTGGTTTGGAGGTAGTACTTTGAATATATATTCTTCAAGCTTTTGTTGATGTTGCTTTTTGGTAAAGAAAATTTGCTTTCATTTTTTTTGTTCGTATGAAAATTTTCTTTTTTCTGGATACATTTAAGATTATGTCTTTATTACTTATTTAAGCAATTTGTGATACGCCTTGATTTTCTGCCTCCAGGCTTCTTGTCTTTGATCTTGTTGAGTTGGTACATTTATCTCTTCCAGCATCTGTGGCAAATTTTAACCATTATTTCTTCAAATATTTTTTTCTTTTGTGGCTCCATTTTTCCTTTGTAGACTCCAATTATACGTGTTTAAACTACTCATTGATGTTCTCTTCATTCTCTAGTTCTCTGTCTTTCCATCTGAGTTTCATAGTGTGCAGTTTGCCTTGCTCTGTGTTCAAGTTCCTTTCTTCTTCCACATCTATTCTGCTATTAATTATTTCCAACAGTATATTTCACCATAGACATTTTACTTTTAATTTGTGAAAGTTCAGTTTGGCTATTTTTATACATTTCTATCTCTATGTAAATATTTAAATATAAGTAACAAAGTTTTAATTATTATTCCTTTTTGTCCTTATTTTCTAATTCTAACTGTGCTAGTTCAAGATTCTTTATGACTGATAGATTTTTTCCCTTATATGGTGTCATTTTTTTTCTTTTACTCACAGGCCTGGTAATATTCAGTTGAATCTAAGACATTATCAACTGTACTTTGTTGGCTCCTAGATATCTTTGTGTTTGTACAAGAAAAAAAAATCTGAATTTTCTCAAGATAAACAGTTGTTACATGGAAACAGTTTGATACTCTTGGGTCTTGCTTTCAAGATTTGTTAAATAAAATCAGCACATCATTGATTCTCCCTACTGATTTAAGATGCCTCAAGTAATCTGCGTTGAAATGTGAGCATTCCATTCTGGATGGAAATGGTGGTAAGTGTTAAGCATATTTCCTTCTAGCCCTTTTGATGGGTCTTTCCCCAGCCTTACAGTTTCTTCACACACATGCACTGATAAAGACTGCTAGAAGCCCAAGGTCATCGTTGTGGTTCTTCTGGTTTATACCCTGGGAAGCTCACATCAGCTTGGTTCTCTGTCCTTCAAACACTTGCTGTCTTTGTCTCTGCATACCCTGAAAGGTCTAGAAAGTGTTACTTAAGCATCTTTTGAAAGCACAAGGCCTTATTCTAAGTATTGTTTGTGCAAACTTCTGTTTTCATTTTCTCTTCGAAAGAGTCTAACATCTAACAAGTAGTTAGAAAAATTAGCTAGAATTTTTTTTCCAAAATAACTTTGCTAAATACAACAACAACATATATGTTTTGGAAAATTATCTTTTTTTTTCTAAACACATGAAGTTAACAATATTAATATTATTATTAAGTGACTTATAAATTCTTATGGCCTGTGTAATATTTATGGAATTATAGAAAATTTATGTAGCTGATACAGAAATGATTTTTACATATGATATTTCTAGGTTCTAGACTTCCTTGTCTTACTGTGATAGACTGTATTTTACAAAGATGGCATCAATAAAAGCTCTAGCCTCACATACTTTTTTCCTTGTAGCAAAGAAAATTTGTTATTCACTTGTAATTAATAGAAATGCTGGAACATCAGTGTGTGACTTCATAGATAAAGTCACCAAAAGCAATGAAGATCCTACCTTCTTACTGGAATATTGGTTCTTGTGCACTCAGCTGTGAGATAGTCTGTCCTGATGCTTCAGTGCTGTGAGAAAGTCCAAACCAGCGCTTGATTGAGATCTACTTTGAGAAATTAAGGTAACATAAAGATAGAGATTTCCAGATGAGTCACCAAATTTGGTGAGTCACCAAATGCAAAGATATCTTGAGCTGGTACCATCCAGACAAATCTTATCAAGAACTATGATAAACCTGAGAATTTACTGTAGTCTTAAACTAACAATTTCATCCTCTGTAGTTTAATAGATACTGAGAGAAGACAAGATTCCTGGATCAGGGATTGTGATAGTTAAAATTATGAGACAGCTTGGCTAGATCAGGGGATGCCCATATATTTGGAAAAATATCCCATTCTGGGGAACCTGTAAGAATGTTTGTGGATGAGGTTTGCATTTGATTGGTAGATTCAGTACACTGAATTGTTCTTACCAACATGTGCAGCCATCACATAACCCCTTGAGGAACTGCAACAGACAAGACAAGGGAGTAGGGATCACTCATTTGGTGCAGAGGATAAGAAGGTGCTTGGGATGCTCACGTTCCCATTTCAGAGTACCTGGGTTTGAGTTCTGGCTCCCCTCTGATTCCAGCTTTCTGTAATGTGCAGGTGAAAACTCAAACACTTGGATTCCTACCACCAATGTGAGAGACCTGAATTAAATTAAATTAAATCAAATTAAATTAAATTAAATTTGTCTCTGGCCTGGCCCAGCCCTGCTTGTTGCAGGTATTTGGGAATTGAATCACCAGATGGAAGACTGATATCTATATATGTATCTAACATCTATCTCTCCCCTCCTCTCTCAATGCTTCAAATAAATAAAAATAACTTTTAAAGGCAAAGAAAAGAGAAATTTGCCCCCCTTTTTTTATGCCCGTCTTCTTGACTTGTAACATTGGTCTTCTTCCCTTGAACTGGGATTTGCACCATTGAAAGATTGTTACTTTTATTCATTTGAAAGCCAAAGTAATGGAAAGAGGTCTTCTATCTGCTGGTTCATTCCATAAAGGATGACAACAGCTGGGGCCAAAGCCAGAAGCCAGGAATTTATTCCACTGACTCCTCTGATTCTCAGACTTTCAGATTCAGACTGGAAGCACAGTGCCAGCTATTCTGGATTCTGAGTTTGGGTCAATTCCTTATAATAAATTGTGTGTGTGTGCGCGTGTGTGTGGGTATGTGTGTGTTTGTGCCATTTGTTTTGTTTCTCTGGAGAGTAATGCAAAGAACTTTTTAAAGCATGGCACAGGATAGTATGAGCTTCATATCCCTCCCCCTCTCCCTGTCCCAGTTAAAAGTGGGCAATGAGGAGTGTGGTCCAGGGATATATTGCACACACGGTAGGTTTCAGTCTGAATTACCTTAAATTAAAATCTTACTCCTTTCTTAATAATAGAGATATTAAGACCCCATAAAACAAACATCTAAAATTCAAATCTTTTTGAATGCCAATAAAACAACACAGTGGAAAATTACTTCTGACCCCGTGTGACTGGTCTCAAACAAAATACAGGTGCACTAAAAACATCGTATACAATTACCTTCCATATACATGAGTAAGATGTATATAAATGAGTCTCGAGTCTCATGTTTAGAATTTTGCTCTATTCCTGTGATCTCTTGTAATATATATTCAAACATTCTAAAATTAGAAAGACTTTGAAATGCAAAATAGTTGTGATCTAAAGCATTTCAGATAATGTACATTGAACTTGTAAGGAAGCTGCTAGCACACCTATTCAATCTTCCCAGAAGGAAACATTAGCTTTTGTTCTCATCAGGCATGGCAACTATTCTTGAAGCAAAAGGAGGCATCGTGTCCACTTTCCAAGGCCTGCTGCTCTACAGTCATCCTTGAAAACAGCAGTCTGGAACAAAGCTGTTAATGTCTCCACCTCAGAAGATAACCAGGAATGTAAGGGACCCAATGGAGAATTGTCTCCCAGAGAAACTCTTCCAAACTGCTGTCCCACGGATACTGTGAGCAATATAAAACCAACGAAACAGCTTTATGTCATTAATGTTTGGGGTGACTTTTAGGCTACAGTAATAAAGACAGGTTACCTTAAGACAGAGTTCTTACCTGTGATGATAAATAATTATATGTTCATCTAAATATTTTCTATCTAGGCAAGAATTGGGCCAACCAATTAAGAGGCTATTTCGAATGCCTGCAACTTATATTAGAGTGCCTAGTTCCAAGCCCCAGTTGAGCTCTTTATCCCAGTTTCCTGCTGATGTCAACCCAAGGAAGCAGCAAGTGATAGTTCAACTATTTGGGTTCCTGCTACCCATGTGGGAGACCATGATTATGTTTTCAGCTCCTGTGTATCACAGCCCTGTATGTTGCAGACATTCAGGGAGTGAATCAGCAGATGAGATGTTTCTGTCTATCTGCAAGGCTTCATCTAATTTCTCTTTCTACCTTTAAACTAAATATATAAAAATTTAAAAATAGAATAAAAACTAAGTTTAGCTATCAAAAAAACAGAGGAACTGCAAGAATATAACAAGAGAGTTCACTTTTGAAAAGGAGGTAAAATTAAAATAACTTAAAACCTACTTCCTGCATCTATTGAAGTGACCATAGACCATATGCTTTTCATTCTTCATTCTATTGAAGTGGTTTATGATGCTTATCTATTTGTAAATGTTGAACCACACTTGCATTTCTGGGATAAATAGCTTAATACCACTCGATCATGATATATGTTTTTTTTTTTCTGTGATTTTGGATTTGATTTGCTAGTATTTTGTTGAGAATCTTTGCATCTATGCTCATTAAGGATACAGATCTGTACTTTTTTTTTCAACATGTCTTAATAATGCTGGCCTCATAAAGAGTTTGGCAGAATTCCATCCTGTTCAATATTTTGAAATAATTTGAAGAGTATTGTAGTTACTTCCTCTCTGAATGCTTTGTAGAATTCAGTAGTAAAGCCATCAGGTCCCAGATTTTTCCTTGATAGAAGACTTTTGATTACTGCTTCAATCTCATTACTTGTAATGGATCTGTTTAGGTTGCATATGTCTTCTTGATTTAATCTTGGCAGGTTATATAAATCAAGGAACTTATCCATTTCTTCAAGGTTTTCCAGTTTATTAACATGCAGCTCTTTATAGTAGTTTCTTGTGATCGTTTGTGTTTCAGTGGTATCAGTTGTAATGTCTCCTTTTTCATCTTTAATTTTATTTATGTGAGTTTTTCTCTCTTTTTTTCTTTGTTAGTCTGGATAGAGATGTAGCATTTGATAAGATTCCAACTCCTTCACAATAAAAAAAAAATATCTCCACAAGTTAGGTAGAAAAGGAAATTCCTCAAACTTACAAAGGCTATATGTCACAAGCCAACAACCAATATTATACAGAATGGGAAAAGCTAGAAATATTTGCCCTCAGATCTGAAAGAAAATAAGGATTCCACTTTGTCACACCTATTCAATATAATACTAGAAGTTTTAGCAAGATCAATTAGAGAGGAGAAAGAAAGAAAGGGCATCAGAATTAGAAAAGAGGAAGTCAAATTATCCATGTTTGGAGATCACATGATTTTGTAAAAGGAAAAAAATAAATATCCCTCCAAAAACCTGTCAGAATTGATAAAGCAATTCAGTAAAGTTGCAAGTTACAAGATAAACATATAAAAAATAGCAATTTTTGTATGCTAATGATGAACTCACAGAATGAAAAATTAAGAAAGAAATCCCATTTATAATAGCCTCAAAAATAAAATCAAATATGTAGGAATAAATTTAACCAAAGAAGTGACAGATTTCTACAATGACAATCAATTACCAAACATTGATGAAAGAAATCATAACAGACACAAAAATGGAAAGATATTCCTTGTCTGTGGATCAGAAGACCCAGTATAATTAAAATGTCTATACTACCTAAAGTAATCTATACATTCAGAGCAATGCCTATCAAAATACTAATGACATTCTTTACAGCATTAGAAAAACTAATCACAAAAGACCCCGAATAACCAAAGAAATCCTCAACAAGAAAAATCAAGCAGAAGGCATCATGATACATGAGTTTAAAGCATACTCAAAGCTATAGTAATTAAAACAGCATGTTACTGTCATAAAAACTGACACGTAGTTCAATGGAACAGTACAAACAGCCCAGAAATTAATCCACATGCATACATCTAGGTTTTGACAAAAGTGCTGACATCATACAGTGCAGTAAGGATAATCTCTTTAACAAATGGTGCTCATAAAACTGAATGTATATAAGTAGAAATTAGGTCCATATCTCTCACTATATACAAAAATCAACTCAAGATGGATTGAAGGCCTAAATTTAAGACCAGAGATTCTGAAATTTTTGGGATAAACACAGGGGAAACACTCCAAGACAATGATGTAGGGTATGACTTCTTGGACAAGACCCCCAAAGCAAGAAAAACTAAACAAATGGGACTATATAAAGCTCATAAGATTTTACACAGCCATAGGAAATAAGACATAGAGTGAAGAGACATCCAACAGATTGGGGGGAAAAAAAGCTTGTGAACCAATTATCTAAGAATCAATATCCTGAATATCAACAACTTAAAAAACTCAAAAAATCAATCAATTCAGTTAAGTAAATGATCAAAAGACTTCAGTAGATAGTTCTCAAATCAAGAAACACAATGATCAACCAATATTTGAAAAATGTTCAACAACACTAGCCATCAGGGAAATGCAAATCAAAACCACAATAAAATATCACCTCACCTCTGTCAGAGTGGCTAAAATGCAAAACGGAGAGAGTAACCAATGCTGGTGAGGATGTGGAGAAAAGGAAACACTTAGACACTGTTGGTAGGAATGTAACTTGGTGCAGCCACTGAGGAAACAGTGTGATTTCTTAAAATAATAAAAAAAAAAAACCTAGAAATAGACTTTCTATATGATCCAGCAATTCCACTACTGGGAATATACCCACAGGACCTGAACACAATGTATCAAAATGGTACATGCACCACCATGTTTATAGAAGTACTGCTCACAATATCCAGAATTTGAGATCAACCAAGGTGTCCATCATCAAATGAAAGAATAAAGAAAATGTGGTATATATACAGTGGAATAGTATTCAGCTTTAAAAAAGAAATTCTACCATAATTTGCAGCCAAATGGATGAAATTGGAAGACCTGATGCTGAGTGAAGTAAACCAGACCCAAAAAGACAAATACCACGTTTTCCTTTTTAGTGGGAGCTGAAATTTAAAAAACAAAAAAAGTGAAAGAAATAAATATATGTCTGTGTATATCAGTATTGCTATAAATATCATTTTGTAAAACTTTGTTTCCTTTGTGAAACCAATTTTTTAAGAATGTTATACTACTAGGCCAGCGCCGCGGCTCACTAGGCTAATCCTCCGCCTTGCGGCGCCGGCATACCGGGTTCTAGTCCCGGTCAGGGCGCCGGATTCTGTCCCGGTTGCTCCTCTTCCAGGCCAGCTCTCTGCTGTGGCCAGGGAGTGCAGTGGAGGATGGCCCAAGTGCTTGGGCCCTGCACCTGCATGGGAGACCAGGAGAAGCACCTGGCTCCTGCCATCGGATCAGCGCGGTGCGCCAGCCATGGCAGCCATTGGAGGGTGAACCAACGGCAAAGGAAGACCTTCCTCTCTGTCTCTCTCTCTCACTGTCCACTCTGCCTGTCAAAAAAAAAAAAAAAAAAAAAAAAAAGAATGTTATACTACTATATTTTGAATGATCCGTGGTTACTTTAAAATTTAATGTATGTGGGTTATGTGGCCATTTTTCCATTCAATTATTGTTTATAGCAATTGTCCATATTTCCATTAAACTAGGATCGTTCTGCTTTTTTATTTATTAAACTTCTATATTATGAAGTATTAAGCCATTTTACTGTAATATAAATGTAAAATATGTTATCTCAAAAACTAAAAAAAGATAGAAAGGAAGGGAGGAAGAGGACAAGGGAAGGAGGAATGGAGGGATGGAGAAATGAAATATCATTATGTTCTTAGACTTGCATTATAAATCACATTGAATCTGTTAAAAACTAATTAAAAATTAAAATAAAATTAAAAAAATTCAAATATCAGGACATTTCCAATGTAAACTACGGTGCAGAAATCTAAGGCAATAGAACTCCATTCAAGCATGGTTGCTGCAGCAAATTATCACTGAATTGACAGGTTAAAAAAAGCATGAATTTATTGTATTACTCTTGTGGAGGCATAAATCCGAATCAGTGTTGACAGGGAGAAATCAAAGTGTTGGCAGGATCAGTTTTGCTCCAAATGCTTTAGCGATTTCTTGCCTCTTCCAACTTCCAGTGACTGCTGGCGTTCCTTGACTGGTAGCCATATCATCCCAATTTCTACCTCTCTGCTGGTAACCTCCTTTTCTTTCCTAAATAATATTTCTTTACTGCCCTCTTATAATGAGTGCCTATGACTGCATGTAGGGTGCTCTTGTTTAATCCAGGATAGTGTCTGTATTTCAAGAGCCTTAACTTAGGTGGTGGAAGGAAGATGGAGGCTGTGTAAGAAGTTCCAGCAGCCATCTCTTCATCCACATGAGCAGCTAGGCTCCCACCATGTCACCTACCAAAGAGCTGTGGAAGTCAAGGGTGAGACCACAGTACCTCATCGTGCCATGATCATTAGGAAAGCTACACTGAAAAAAGCAAGAAAATACTTGCCTGTGTTACTTATCTCCCTGTTTGAAGGAGGCCTCCCTTTCGAAAGACAGAGAATGAACTGAATCCCAGTGCTAAGACCACTGTGGAAAATTACAGTCATGCTGAGCCCATGTGCTCCTGCCCACTGTGCAGCCCACTCCAGTAGCAGGATATACTACCCGGCATTTATAAAAGCAAAGATACATATGAAACCAAATCCCAAAATTAATTCTCCAATATGCATTTCACGAAGAATCAGGGAGTTTCAGGGACACATGGCCTCACTTAATGAACAAAAGAAGGTGCCATAAACAAGCTCTATAGAAATTAAAGTACTCAAAAGCTCAGATGAACATGTCAAAATAGCTGTTTTAAGGAAACTAAATGATATTCAAGAGAACACGAAAAAATATTTCAATATACTAACAGAGACGTTCTACAGAGAGATGGAAATCCTTCAACTGAAAAATACAATAGGTGAAATTTAAAATGTAATAGAAGGCATCAATAGCAAAACAGATCCAACAGAAGAAAGAATGTGTGCTTAAAAATAGGCTACTTGAAAATAATACACAGTTAAAGGATGGGAAAAAAGGAACCAAGTGGAGTGAAGAACGCCTACAGAAAATATAGGGTAGCATGAAGAAAGGAAACATTTCAGTTATTGTGGCTCAAGAGGGACTTGAAAATGTTAAAAAGAGTAGAAAACATATTCAATAGATGATGACAGGAAGCTTCCCAAACCTAGAGAAAGACCGAAGCACCCTGGTATCAGAAAATCCAGGGTCACTAGTCAGATTCAACTCCAATCTATGTGCATATTATGATCAAGCTATGTAAAGCTCTGAGACGTATTATAATCAAACTTTCCAAGATTAAAAATAAGAAGCAAATACTAGGAGCTACAAAAGAGATGAAGCAGGTAACATGTAAAGAGGCTGAAATTTGCTTGACTGCAGAATTCTCAGCAGAAAGTTTATAGATCAGTAGGGTTTAGGATGAGACTATCATAGCACTAGAGGGAAAAATTCTGAGTCAATAATACTGTACATAACAAAGCTATCTTTCAGATTTAAGGAGAAGATGAAGATAGTCCCAGAGAAACAAAAGTTGAGCGAAATTATCACCACTGGACAGTGAAGTTAGTTCCTGAAACTGAACGAAATGCTAACAAGAAGAAAGTATCAGAAGATAGAACACTATGATGAATAACTATAGCAACAAGTTCAGAATCATTTAAATGTTTGCTGTGAAGACTTTAAAAATCATAATTGCTACACTAAAATGTTAAGTGATGAGAAATATTGAAAAAGGTCAAACGTAACCTCAAAAATTCAATAGCACATGGAAAATTTCCCAGGATAAATCAAATGGCAGGTCAAAACAAGTATAAATAACTTTAAAAGAATAGAAATCATATTGAATGATTTTCTGACCATATGCAACCAAATTATCAATCAACAAGAGAAACATTGTAAACTACACAAATGCATAAAGATTATATAATGTACTCAAGAATAACCAGAGGACCAGGAAGAAATGAAAAGAGATATTAAAATATTTTTGAATGAAAAGAAACACCAAATACAAAAACAATTTAAGATACAGCAAAAGCGTATTGAGGGAAATTTATGATAATCAATGCCTGCATCAAGAAAACAGAAAATCCATACTTAATGTATACTAAGCTGATCTTCTGTATATTAAGATAATCGAAAATGAATCTTGATGTGAATGGAAGGGGAGAGGGAGTGGGAAAGGGGAGGGTTGTGGGTGGGAGGACGGTATGGGGGGGAAGCCATTGTAATCCATAAGTCGTACTTTGGAAATTTATATGCATTAAATAAAAGTTTAAAAAAAAAAAGAAAACAGAAAAATGTCCCATTTGAACAACTTGTCATTGCCTTCAAGTAACTAGGATAGTAAGAACAAATCAAATCCAAAATTGAAGGAGGGAAGGAAATAATAAAATTCAGAGCACAAATAAATGCCAAAAAAAGTTTTAAGTATGAAAAAATTAAATAAATAAAGAGTTGGTTCTTTGGAAAGATACACAAAATTGATAAAACCTTTGGTGTGCTAACCAAAACCAAATTTCAAATACATAGAGTAAAAGGTGAAAATGGTGACAATGCCACTGACACCAAAGGTAATCAAAGGATTGCTAGATCTTACTAAGTACAACTGAATGGCAACAAATTGATAACCAAACACACATACAAATTACTGAGACTGAATCACGAGGAAATAGAATACCTCAACAGAACAATACTGAGTAATGAAATTTAACCAGCAATGAAAATCTTCCATCATATAAAAGCCAACGACCATATGGATTCTCTGCTGAACTCGACCAAATATTTAATGAAGAATTCACATCAGTCCTTCTTAAATTGTTTCAAAGAATAGAAAAAGATGCCTCCAAATTTATTCTTTGAAGCCAGCATTATCTTGATGGCAAAACCAGAGAAGGGCAAAACAAGAAAGAAAAAAAAAAAAAAAAAAGGAAAAAAAGCTACAGGCCACCCTGTTAAATGTAAGAGTGGGAATAAGAGAGGGAGGAGATGTATAGTTCTGCACATGCTCATTCAGACTTAACCCCAATGGTCGAGGTAGAAATGTGCCAGGGGATTCCAATTCAATCCCATCAAGGTGGCATGTACCAATGCCATCTTACTTGTTAAAGTGATCGGTTTAAGTTCATAATTGATCAAAAAGATAGGATTAAGTGTCAAAGGTATTACATAAATAAGACCAGTGTCTGCAAATAATAATTGATAAAATTGAGAAGGAGAGAAACGATCCAACATGGGAAGGGGGATACACAGCAGACTTATAGAATGGCAGATGCCCTAAACAGCACTCTGGCCTCAGAATTAGCCCTTAAGGCATTCGGCTAAAAGGCCCATGAGAGTTTACCAGAATCACTTTTTGGCCTTTTGGCTAAGATCAAGTGTGAGAGTTTACCAGGAATGGAAAGACAAGACACTGTGGCAAAAAAAAAATAAATAAATAAATAAATAAAATAAAAAAAATAAAAAACCTAAATGAAAGATCTCTGTGAGTGAGATCCCAGTGGAAAGAACAAAAGAACGGGCCATCAAATAAGGATGTACCTTTCTCTGAAGGGAGAAGAGAACTTCCATTTTGACTATGGCCTTGTCTAAATAAGATCGGAACTTGTGAACTCAAGAGGCTTCCATAGCATTGGCAGCTCATGACAAGAGCCTCGGGTGATTACTGATGTCATAAATAAGAGTGTCAATTGTTAAATCAACAACGGGAGTCACTGTACACCTGCTCCCCGTGTAAGACCTCTGTCCTTAATGTGTTGTACTATGCAAATTAATGGTAAAACTACTACTCAAACAGTACTGTATACTTTATGTGTCCATGTGGGTGCAGTGTGTTGAAATCATTACTTAATATATACTAAGTTGATATTCTGTATATAAATATAACTGAAAATGAATCTTGATGAAGAATGGGATGGGAGAGGGAGTGGTTGATGGGATGGTTGCAAGTGGGAGGGAGGTTATGGTGGGAAAAGCCACTATAATTCAAAAGTTGTACTTAGGAAATTTATGTTTATTAAATAAAAGTTGGGAAAAAAAGCTTTTAAAATGGAAAATAAAAAGAAAGCTACAGGCCAGTATACTTCATAAATAAAACATTCCTGAAATACAAAAATTATCAAAAAAATACTAGCAAATCAAACTATCATTACATTAAAAAAATGGTGTTCATCCATGGCTGAATAAATGGTTCCACATATGTAAACAAATAAATATGATACACCATATCAACAAAATGAAAGTTAAAATCACATAATTATGTCAATATATTCTGAAAAGGCATTTGATAACATCAACATTCATTATAAAAAAACCTCTGATGAGAGCCGGCGCCGTGGCTCAATAGGCTAATCCTCCACCTTGCGGCGCCGGCACACCGGGTTCTAGTCCCGGTCGGGGCGCCGGATTCTGTCCCGGTTGCCCCTCTTCCAGGCCAGCTCTCTGCTATGGCCAGGGAGTGCAGTGGAGGATGGCCCAGGTGCTTGGGCCCTGCACCCCATGGGAGACCAGGAAAAGCACCTGGATCCTGGCTCCTGCCATCGGATCAGCGCGGTGCGCCGGCTGCAGCGGCGGCCATTGGAGGGTGAACCAACGGCAAAGGAAGACCTTTCTCTCTGTCTCTCTCTCTCACTGTCCACTCTGCCTGTCAAAAAAAAAAAATAAATAAATAAATTTAAAAAAAAAAAAAAAAAAAAAACCTCTGATGAAACTAGGTATGGAAGGGTCCCCCTTCAACATAGAATGTCATATATAACAAGACAGCAGCTAATAGATTGAGTGTAGAAAATCTAACGCTTTCTCCGTAAGATTTAGAATAAGACAAGGATGCCCACTTCTACCACTTTTATTCAACGTGGTACTGGAGGTCCTAGATAAAGAAATATAGTCAAAAGAAAGAAAGAAAGAGCATCAACATTGAAAAGGGCAATTCCTTTCAATGTTTGCAGATAACTTGATTATATATATTGAAAACTCCAATAACTCCCCCAAAACCTGTTAGAACTAATAAATTCAGAAAAATTCCAGGATACAAAATCATTTTATAAAAAACTGATATTTGTAATTGCATTGCAACTCAATAGTAAATCAGAAAAAGAAGAAAGCAGTCCCATTTCCAATAACTACAAGAAAAATAAAATAACTGGTAATAAATTTAACCAAAGAAGTGAAAGATCACTACAATGAAAACAATAAGTCATTGATGAAAAAAACTGAATGGAACCCAAGGAAATGGAAAAAAAATACCATAGACATGGATTGGAAAAATAAATATCATCAATATGTATATACTATACAAAGCAATGTACAGATTCAATGGGGTACCTATCTCAATGTCATTTTTTCTCAGAACTAAAAAAGTACAAACACACACATACACAAAACACAAAACAGCAACAATGACAAAAGCACTAATATTTCTAATAGTTGTATGGAACCACAAAACAGCCTGATAGCCAAAGAATTCTTGAGCAAAAAGAACAAAGCAGAAAGAATCACAGTACCTGACTTTTTTTTTTTTTAATATATTACAGAGCTGTAGTAACTGCAACAGCATGGTATTGACATAAAGACTTGTCTATAAATCGGAGGAATGGAGTAGAAATAAACCCATGCATTACAGCCAACTGCCTTTGACAAAGGTGCTAAGAACCTGTATTGGAAAAGATAGTAAAGATAGTCTTTTTAATAAATAGTGCTGGGAAAATTGAACAGACACATTCCGAGGCTTGAAACAAGACATCTATCTCTCACTATTTAAAAACATTAGCTCAAAAATTGATTAAAGACCCAACCAAGAGACCTGAAATTTGAGGCTATTAAAAGAAAATATGGAGCCGGCGCCATGGCTCAACAGGCTAATCCTCCGCCTTGCGGCGCCGGCACACTGGGTTCTAGTCCCGGTCGGGGCGCCGGATTCTATCCCGGTTGCCCCTCTTCCAGGCCAGCTCTCTGCTGTGGCCAGGGAGTGCAGTGGAGGATGGTCCAAGTGCTTGGGCCCTGCACCTGCATGGGAGACCAGGAGAAGCACCTGGCTCCTGCCATCGGATCAGCGCAGTGTGCTGGCCACGGCAGCCATTGGAGGGTGAACCAGTGGCAAAGGAAGACCTTCCTCTCTGTCTCTCTCTCTCACTGTCCACTCTGCCTGTCAAAAAAAAAAAAAAAAAAAAAAAAAAAGAAAAGAAAGAAAATATGGGGAAAACACCTAAGGACCAGGACATTGGAATTGACAAGGATTTTCTGGATCAGATTCCACAAGCATAGGAAATTAAAAAGAGAGAGAGAGAGAGAGAGAGAGAGAGAGAGAAACTGTACATCAGCTAAGTAAAGAACTTCTGCATAGAAAACTAAGCAGTTGGCCAGCACTGTGGCTCACTTGGCTAATCATTTGCCTGAGGTGCCAGCACCTCAGGTTCTAGTCCCTGTTGAGGTGCCAGGTACTAGTCCCGGTTGCTACTCTTCCAGTCCAGCTCTCTGTTGTGGCTCCAGAAGGCAAAGGAGGATGGCCTAAGTGCTTGGGTCCCTAGACCCGCATGGGAGACCAGGAGGAGGCACCCGGCTCCTGGCTTGGGATCGGCGCAGCGCTGGCCATGGCAGCCATTAGGGAAATGAACCAATGGAAGAAGACCTTTCTCTCTGGCTCTCTCTCACTGTCTATAATTCTCTCTCTGTCTCTCTCTCTCTCTCACTGTCTAACTCTGCCTAAGAAAGAAAGAAACAAACAAACAAACAAAGAAACTAAGAAAACTAAGCAATCAAAAAGAGTAAAAAGATAATTCTCAGAATAGGAGAAAATATTTGCAAACTATATATTTGGCAAGTGGTTAACATTCAAAAAATATATAGAACTCAAATAACTCAATAGCAACAAAACAAATGATCCAATTTAAAAGTAGGAGATACACCTAAATGATCAACAGGTACATGAAAAACTACTCAACTTCACTAATCAGGGAAATGCAAATCAAAAGACCAATAAGATATCAGGTCACCCCTTAAGATTGTTATAAAAAAAGACAAAAGATAACAAATATTAGTGAGGATATGGAGAGGGAATATGATTGAGAGGAATGTTAATTAGTGCAGCAATTGTGGAAAATAGTATGAAGGTTCCTAAAAAAGCTAAAAATAAAAATACAAATTATTCAGCAACTTTCAGGCACATACCCAGACGAAATGAAATCCATCTGTCAAAGAGACATCTATACTCCCATGTTTATTACATCACTATTCATAACAACCAAGAAATGGAAATAACCTTAAGTGTCCATCCATTGCTGATATAAACAATAGGTTACTACTCAGCTGCTGAAAAGATGAAATCTTGTCAACGACAGAGATAGAGCTGGAAGTCATTCTATTAAGTGACAGAAGCCAGGAACAGCATCACAAGATCTCACTCATATCTAGAGTCTCAAAAAAGAAGGAAGTCATCTCATAGAAGGTAAATGTATAATGGTGATTATTGTGTGGTAGAGAGAGGAAGGGTAAAAGTTTATTGACAGGTACTAGGTAATAATCAAAAAGGATTATGAAGTTCCTGGTTTCTATCGTGCGATAGAGATAAAGAAGACAATGTTAATTTGCTGTATATTCCCCTACTTTCAAAAGCTATAAATAGAGTTTTTGGGATGTTCTTACTATGGAGAAATGTTAAATGATTGAAAAGATAAAGATATTGGCCGGCGCCGCGGCTCACTAGGCTAATCCTCCGCCTAGCGGCGCCGGCACACCGGGTTCTAGTCCCGGTCGGGGCGCCGGATTCTGTCCCGGTTGCCCCTCTTCCAGGCCAGCCCTCTGCTGTGGCCAGGGAGTGCAGTGGAGGATGGCCCAGGTGCTTGGGCCCTGCACCCCATGGGAGACCAGGAAAAGCACCTAGCTTCTGGCTCCTGCCATCGGATCAGCGCGGTGCGCCGGCCACAGCGCGCCGGCCGCGGCGGGCATTGGAGGGTGAACCAACGGCAAAGGAAGACCTTTCTCTCTGTCTCTCTCTCTCACTGTCCACTCTGCCTGTCAAAAAAAAAAAAAAAAAAAAAAAAAAAAAAAAAAAAAAAGAAAAGATAAAGATATTAACCCTGATTGGACATTACACAATGTACATATGAAATAAAACATCACATAGTAACCTATGAATATGAACAATTTATATGTATGTTAATTTTTGTAAATAAAGGTTTTAAATTTTTTCTTCATTTAATTACACTTGCAATGAACCTCTTACTATTTAAAGTTGATGGTTTTCAGGATTAGACCTTGGTATCTATGGGAACAATTATTTCAGTTACTACATAAGGTTACACTCATTAGTTACTTCAGGAAAAATGTGGCAAAACCAACAGAGCCCAGGTTCCAGCGAATTCCCCCTTACTGGGCTGTCGCTGGACTCCACTGCCTTTTATGTGCTCCATGCGTCTGCCTAACACGAGGTGAGAATCCTCAGGCTTGCCTTACAGGTGAGTCACAAAACCCAACTGCTTGTGCCTGAAGGAAAGAGGCTCCTGCAGAAACTGAACTGTTCTATAGGAAAGACATACATAGAAAACAAAATCCTTGTGTTCCAATGAAGATCTCAGCTGTTAACCAGTTGCTATACATTAATCCCACCAGCTAATATTTACTGCCCCCACAGAGCTTCAAATAAGTATTCTAGAACTTAGGTGTATGTATTGGAATTAATGTGTCACTCACGCAGGTGCAGGGTCCTAAGAACTTGGGCCATCTTCTGCTGCTTTCCCAGGCCACAGCAGAGAGCTGGATTGGAAGTGGAGTAGCCAGGACTCGAACCAGTGCCCATAAGGGATGACAGCACTGCAGGCAGCAGCTTTACCCGCTATGCCCCACTACTGGCCCCTAAAACTGCTTTTGAAAAATAAAGTTCAATATATTTTGTAAACAATACAAACAGTTTCTAGTCCTTCCAATACAGACTTGATGAAAGAGAGACAGACAATAAGGAACAAAAGCTATTAGATGAAATAATTATAATTTAAAAACTTTAATTAATATCCTAAAGATATTTTAAGAAAAGATCCTGTATCCATGAAAAAATAGTGTCTGATTCTTTTTTTAAAATCGGGATCAACTAAGAAGATCACTAAATTACAAAATAGTATAAAGAAATTCAGTAAAAACTACCTTGTCAGGGATAAAGTAGATTGAAAGTTTCAGAAAGTAGAAGATATGTATAAAGACAGAGTTAATCTAAAAATTCAATATTCACTGGAGTATTTTTGTGATGAGAGAATCAAAACAAGTAACAACATAAATAGGTAAGCAGAACATATTTGAATGAAACGTCATCTTTAGGTTGGAAAGGTATATGAAGAACCTCACAAAACAAACAGCAAAAAAGATAAAATGTCTGGATGGGCTTATTGCGTGTAAACCCAGAATCCGAGACTTAAACAAGAATATATCTAGAGGACCACTGAAGGAGAGAGAATGGGCTCTTTGGTCACGTGTCTCTATCTTTCAGAAGGGCTAGAGGTCTTGCTCTGTGGAGGATGCTTTTTTCCTTGAACTTCGACTAGAATATACCTGTATTAAGATAAATAGTAACTTCTGCATTCAGGCTGTAGAAGACAAGGCAGCACCCAGCCCTGTTCCCAGACAGGGAGTATCCTTTGAGGTGTGAAACCTTTTGACCCTTGTATGGGGGCAAAAGCAGAATCAACCTCACTCAGAGGCTGAGTCAAGGTAAGGATTTAGTCAGAGAGGAACAATTCTTGTTCAAATCATGGTGTAATATGGACAAAACCACTAGGGGGGTGACATCATGAACACTAATCTATAGAACTAACAACCAACCTCAGAATCTCACGTGAGTGAGTTTTTGCTAAGTATCTTGTAAGAGCCTCCTTTTCTACTGAAAAAGTACTTTCAAAGTAAAAAAGTATTTGTGTTACGCTTACTAAAATATAGCATTACCTTTGCTTATAATGATAAAGTTAAACATATTATGCTGACCTGATTGGTAAACTAGAAATCTTTATAGTCCATCCTGGACTGACATCACAATAGCCATAATTTTTATAGACAGAGTACTAATGGATTTTCCTTCCTTTTTTTTCCCTGCTGATCTTTTTTTAAAAATGCTTTTTTTTTTTTTTTTAATTTATGTGACAGAGTTAGACAGTGAGAGAAAGAGACAGAGAGAAACGTCTTTCTTCCATTGGTTCACCCCCCAAATGGCCACTACGGCTGGAGCTACACCCATCTGAAGCCAGGAGCCAGGTGCTTCCTCCTGGTCTCCCATGCAGGTGCAGGGACCCAAGCACTTGGGCCATCCTCAACTGCCCTCCCAGGCCACAACAGAGAGCTGGACTGGAAGAGGAGCAACCGGGACTAGAACACAGCACCCATATAGGATGCTGGCACCACAGGCGGAGGATTAACCAAGTGAGCCACAGCGCCATCCCCATCCCTGCTGATCTTTTTACACAGTTAATAATTGGAGGGGCCAACCAGGTAATACAAATTACATTACAAAGAAACACTCAAATCACATCGCTTATTTGGAGAGCTCTAAATTTAGGGTGTGCTTTCTGGATGTGAAATATATAGCAGCAAACAGTTATAACTACAGTGAAAAGAATATTTTTAAAATATCCATTCTTTGAGGACTTTACATTGCATATGACTTTAAATATACAGTGATGACAATTTTTGAAAAAAATATTCAGTTAGAATGAGCATTTGGCATTGTAGTTAGGGTGTCACTTGGGATGCCCACATCCTATGTTGGAGTGACAAGTTCAAGTCCCAGCTACTCTGTTTCCAGTCCAGCCTCCTGTTAAAGCATACCTTGAAGAGCAGCAGGTGATGACTCAAGTACTTGGTCCTTGCCAATCATTTGGTAAACCTAGACTGAGTTCTAAGCTCCTAGCTGTCCCAGGCATCTTTTTTTCTAATGGTAGATTTAATGCTATGTACATATTTTTAAAAGTTTGTTATTTATGTGAAATTCAGAGCTACAGAGAGAGACGGAGAGATTGAGAAAGTGAGAGATCTATTCACAAGTTTACGCACCAAATGGCCCCAGTAACTGGGGCTGGGCCAGACTGAAGTTAGGAGCCTGGAACTCCATCTGGTCTCCCACATGGGTGGCATGCACCCAAGAACTTGGGCTATCTTTCGCTGCTTTCCCAGGTAAATCAGCAGGGAGCTGGATAGGAAGATTGAGCAGCCAGGACTCAAAGCTGCCGAGCCACAGTGCCATCCTTATAGCAAGAATTTAGGGAGTAAATCAGCAGATGGAAGATGTCTCTCTGTCTGTTCCTCTGTGTGTGTCTGTCTGCCTTTCAAGTATGATAAAAATAGATAACCAATAAAGTTTAAAATAAATAAATTTGAAGATTACCCTGATGTAGAAGTACAATACTTAACCTTCTTTGAGGTACTGGGTAATGATCTTATATTTGCTACACTTTCAAAACAGCTAGAGAGATTTAAAGGTCTAAAAATACTGCTGGATTTTTGTTTTTAGGCCAAATAAAAAATTTAGTCATCATCTGCTCTTTGAGATGAATGTCAGAAAGGTTGGGATTTCAGCAAACCTCTTCAACCCAACATAAGCTGACAATATTATATTTTAATAAAAGCTTCAAATCATAAATATTGTATTTATAAGTTGACTTGGAAGGTGAGGTTTTTAAAGGATTTTTAAATTGCAATAATACTTAGAGTCATCAAGAAGTCCAAGGAAATGCATCTTATGAAAAAAAAAAAAACATGGGTTTAAAATATTTTGCACTAAAATCATTTTTTTTCAATTCCATTTTTAAAACTTTTTGAAATACAATTGTAGAAAAGGGTAACAAAGTGAGGCTTATTAAAGATTAAAGCTATAATGACATTACTTTTATTATTTTACTCTGTCTCTTAGAACGAATGATGACTCAAAAAGAAAATGGTAGTTGCAACTGTTTGGGAAGATTTCGCTCTCTCTCTCTCTGCATCTCTTCCTCTCTCTCTGTCACTTTTTCAAATATAAATAATCCTTAAAAATAGAAAGAAAAGAAGCATATTGGAGTCTAGTATAGTTTTGAATAGCCAGATAATTTTATTACCAAATCTAGTACAGATTCTTTTGAAGGAGTCATAAAAATTAGTGAGTGATTCACAGTTAGAATCTAAGTTTCTAATTTTATTTAAAGAAAACAATAAGCAGACTTTGTTTCACCTACAGAAATTAAAAAGGAAAATGAGGACGAGGACATGCATTGAGGTGAAACAGGTTAACCTGCCACTTGGGATATCCACTTTCCATATCAGAATGCCTGGAATTGAGTCCTGCCTCCATTTGTGATCCAACTTTCTGCTAACCCACCTGCAAGGCAGCAGAATGATGGCTCAACTAGGTGAGTTCCTGTCAGTCACTTGGGAGACCTAAATGAATTTCCTGGCTCCTGGTTTCAGCTCGTCACTGACCTATCTGTAGCAGATATTAGGGGACTGAAAAGAAGGATGGAAGATATCTCTCTCTTTCTTTATCATTCTGCCTTTATCATTTCTTTGTAAACAAAGAAATCTTTACAAAAATGAACAAGAATATAAAAGAATGAGCAAAAATTTAATAAAATAACATGAATTTAATTAACTGGGGGAAAGATAACTTTCGGTTTTTCAAAAATAAGAGACAATATGGATTTCCAAGTCAGTGTTGGATCAGAAACCCATAAATTACATTCTACATCAGAGACTGAAGAGCATTTGTTTTCTGTAATCATTTAATGCATTCTCTTGAAAGAAAGAAAAGATGTAATGTGGCAAAGCTTCTTAATAATTAGATTTCCATCGAGCCATTGGATTTCCTATTTTCTCTCCATCTCTCACTCTGTCATGTATGTAAAAGAGCTGTATTCAATACACTCTACAGTAGTAAAATGCATTAATACCATAATGTAAGCAACGTGAATGAACACTGAACAAAGGCTCTTGTTTGCTGATATACTTTGAGCTATGACTTTATTAAATCCTAAAGTTATACACATATTGTAAATTATACCTATATTCTTATTCTTATAGAAAAAGTAGTTTTAAAAGACAGCTTTCTGTACTTTTCCATTTAAGAGTTGATTACAATACTGTGAGAAAGAGATGCACTATATTTAGGTATATTTTGTTAGATTCTTATCCATCTTTGTAGGGCTAAAAAATATTTAAAATTATGAATTAGAATTAAATATGCAAAATTTGACTTTAAAATGTTTGCAATATAGTTCTTAATAATTTGAATAAATATAGCAGTAAAATAATTTCAAATGGAGATGACGCATTGTCAAACATATAACTTTGACAGCCTTACCTAGTCATCCAGGCTAAATTTTAGCATATGAGGGTACTTCAAAAAATCATGAAAAATAGAATACAAAGGAGCTTATTTTGCTACAATTTTTAAATCCACACACAGCAGTTTTTTCACAATGCACATCTTTCTTTTTGGGAACTGTTAAAAGATGCCTCCTATATCAGGGAAATTAATGGAGTCAGGTTTGTTTGTGCAAGTTCCTCTCAGCACTCACTTTCCACCTTCTTCACGGCCATAAAACTTCCCTGGGAGTAGGTATTTGTGGCAGTCTTGGATTCTTAGAAGTTTCTGCTTTTAGTCAGATAAGAGCTGCTCTGTAAAGACTTCTTTCTGCATCTGTGGAATCTCAAATGCCATCAACTCAAAAGATCCTTTATGCAAAATAGTGACATATTTTGAGCTGGCATATTCTGATCTCCTACAGTTAAAAAAAAAAAAAGAAGGATATGCCACAGCATCTCAGATTGGCTCCACTGGAACTAGAAGAAGCACAGAGGCAGGATTCCCACTGAGAATAGCATCTCAAGGCATGTTGGCCAACAGGGCCTGAGCCCAGACTGTACCTGCTTTGTTTCACTATCCCTGTCAGCAACCATAACCTCAACGTTGTATACCGAAGAGATGGCACATGATTAAAATGAACTGATCCATCTCTTCCTGTTTGATTGCATGCATATATGTGGTTCTGTTTAATTTCAAGAAAATGTTTTAATGGCTTCTATAGAACAAGAGCTTTCAAAATGGAGACAGAAGAGGTGGGCACTCAGGTCCTTCTTCATGTTCAGCTACAATGATTTATCTTTATATACAAGGACAGATCCAAGTTTTGCAGGCACCAAATCCATACAGCTTGGCGACCTGCTATGAAAAAATGATGACAAAAATAAGATTAAGGGATGGTATGGAAAACTGTTTATTTCTTTAAAATGTAGGAAAACGGGTCTTAGAATGGGCTACTGAGAGAGGGAGGCCAAAAAGTTTAATTTGTTTGAGTTTCAAAGTAAACCCATCTCTATTTGACTGATTATTTTGTTCCTTTGCAAAAAGTCACAAACGTTGTTATACTTTATGTTATTGCTTCATAAATCTGAACCCCTTATGCAACCAAAGTACTCTTATTTTTTAATACTAAAAGATATTAGTGTCTTCACACATATTCATTTTAGAATGCCCTACGGGATACCAGAGAGTCTAAATAGCTTTATTAATTTTCACATGTCTTCCATTGTATAAAATACTTCATGTAGTAATTAATTCAAGCAAAAAAATGAGAAAACACTAGTGAATTAACTTTATCAGGCTTTTTCAACAACTTACATACAACAGAGCTAATAGTTTGTCAACACATATACTTCCTTTTCTTTTTTAGAATGCATATAATTTAAAAGCTGCTTTTCTCAGATAGGCAGTCTCAACTCAGTTATTAGCTGAATAAAACAAAACATGCCATATTTTTAAAAAAATATTTTAGCCGGCGCCACAGCTCAATAGGATAATCCTCCGCCTTGTGGCGCTGGCACACCAGGTTCTAGTCCCGGTCGGGGTGCTGGATTCTGTCCCGGTTGCCCCTCTTCCAGGCCAGCTCTCTGCTATGGCCCGGGAGTGCAGTGGAGGATGGCCCAAGTTCTTGGGCCCTGCACCCCGTGGGAGACCAGGAGAAGTACCTGGCTCCCGGTTTCGGATCAGTGCGATGCGCCAGCCGCAGCACGCCATTGGAGGGTGAACCAATGGCAAAAGGAAGACCTTTCTCTCTGTCTCTCTCTCTCTCACTGTCCACTCTGTCAAAAATTTAAAAAAAATATTTTAAAAATTATTTTCACGTACTTGAAAGGCAAAATGTCACAGAGACAGAGACAGAGGGATGTTCCATCTGCTGGTTCACTCCCCAAGTGTATGCTATAGGCAGGGCTGGTTCAGGCCTCCATATGGGTGGCAGGGGTTCAAGCATTAAAGTCTTCATCTGCTGCTTCCCAGAATACATTAGGAAGAAGCTGAGTAGGAAGCCAGGACTCAAACTGGACTTCTTCATGGGATGTGGAAGTAGAAAACAGCAGCTTAACCCCCTGTGCCACAAATCCCAGCCCAGATGTCCACTATGTTTAAAAAAATTTGGTATACCTAATAGTTTCATGTATCTCATATTTGGAAGTAAGATCATAAATTTTCATCTACAAGCTGAAATACAAAATACGGCATGTTGATCGAAATTATTGGTTACTTTGAGATTTTGACAGTGGAGAAATTAATCATGTGGGCGTGTCTTTATATTATGAGACCCTGATAGAATTCCAGACTCCTGGCTTTGACTTGGTCCATCCCTAGCCATTATGGTCATTTTGGGAGTGAACCAATGGATGGAAGCACTCTCTTACTCTTGCTCTCTTGCTCTCTCTCTCTCTCACTCTACCTTTCAAATAAATAAAATAAATCTTTAAAAAGCAGTGTGATTGGACTGGCACTGTGGCTATGGGACAGACATTGTGGCTACCTTAGCTAAGGCTCTTCCTCCTTATGGGCACCAGTTCGTGTCCTGGCAGCTCCTCTTCCTATCCAGCTATCTTCTAATGGCCTGGGTAAATAGTGGAGGATGGCCCAAGTGCTTGGGTGTCTACACCCATGTGGGAGACCTAGAAGAAGCTCCTGGGTCCTGGATCCTGGCTTTGGATCAGTCCAGCTCTGGTGGTTGCAGCCATTTTGGGAGTGGAACAGCAGGTGAAAGACCTCTCTCTATGTCTCTGCCTCTGTCTGTAACTCTACCTCTCATATAAATAATTAAATCTTTAAAAAAAGAAACAGTGTGACTGAATTAATAATAGTGTGATAGTGCTCTCAGCGCTATGATTTCTAGATAAAATATAGGTAAGAAATGATGTTTAACAAAATCTGCCAACTTTAGATAATATAAATTTAACTGCTTTAATTTAAAGGAAAAGTTAACATTAAGGCACTTATTATGAACAATTAAGTTATCTAAATGATTAATTGCTTTTACAAAGACTAATATATATTAGAATGATAGTTCAAAACTTTCTAGGTATGTTCAAAAATACCTGAAAACAATTTATGATTCATGGAATTCAAACAGAAATATATTCCTTTTCCATCCAGGTGTTACTAACCCAACCATCTTCCATTTCCCATTTCTCTCTTGGTGTTATTAGAGTAAATGCAGATCAAAGATAACGGTTACCGAAAGGTTATTCAATCACAAATATACACAGATCTAAGCCGCAGTGAGATCAGTGACCTCCAGGCTGGTCAGGACTCCGTCCCGGGAGCGAGAAGCAGCACTGAATGGTTTCTGACAGCTGCAGCCCAGCGGACTCTGTCCCATTCCAGACCTTGGACACCCTTCCTTGGCCAGAATGACTGCTTCTAGAAAGTAATTTTGGATTGAATTAGAGCTTTCTGAGAGAGACAAAACATACTTTACAGTAGGCAAATTGAATTTCTCTGGTTCAGTGACTTGCTGTGCGGCGGTGCCTCTCAAGAAGATTTTCACATTATTGAGAGCTGGTAGATTTCCTTGTAAAATAGCCACAGGCAGCACACACACGCTCCACGCGGCCACTTCTTTGTCTGCCATTTCTCTTAGAAATGTTTCTATCTCTCTTTCACACACATACAAAACTATTTAAACGAAGCACATGAAGATATGACATAAATGATTGTCTCCTTTGAAAAGAGTATGTTTCAAGTGGTTACTAATTCATGGCGAAGGCTCAGTGCTGGGGTGAGCTTCAGTACCTGGTATTGTGGAAATTCAAAGTGGTTTTTAATGGAGTGAAATGGAAGGGCTATTGACTCATCTTACAAACAGCTACAGATGGAAAATTGGAAATATTTGCCTTGACTTGATTATGATTACTGTTTGCTTCCAGCTGCTGGTGGTCTCTGTTTATCTTAATGGTTTGCAAAGAAATTGGAATGTTCATTGTCATATTTTGTCTATTTCACTGAACCCCCAAAACCTAGGGCCCCTCACCCAACATGCAGCAGGCCAGTCACTCCTTAGGAATGGTGGAAGAAATTAGGCGTTTATTTGCAAAGAGCAGAGCCAGGTGCTCCGTGTTGTATAGCTCAGAGTTATCACTAATTCCCAGATTCTCACAGAGGGCTCAGGATGAAAGTTCTTACAGACTGAAATTGGGGTGAGAGGTACATGTTGAGCTCTCATCAGATCTCTGGTTGGTTTGTGGTGCATGTGGTCCTTCTTTTGTTGGCCAGTGACATAGTGATCTTGCAGGAGTTTATTTTTTCAAATATTTATTTATTTGAGAGGCAGAGTTACAGACAGAGTCAGAGGCAGAGAGAAAGGTCTTCCATCCACTGATTCACTCCGCAAATGACCACAAAGGCTGGAGTTGGGCTGATCTGAAGCCAGGATCCTAGAGCTTCTTCAGGGTATCCCACGTGTGTACAAGTGCCCAAGCACTTAGGCCATCTTCCTCTAGCTTCCCAGGCCATAACAGAGAGCTTGATGGGAAAAGGAGCAACCAGGAATCAAAGCGGTGCCCATATGGGATGCCGGCACTTGTGGACAGAGGCTTAACCTACTATGCCACAGCACTACCCCCTTTTTTGGCAATTTTAATGACAGCAAAATAGGCTTCAATCAGTTAGGTGTCAGCTCTTTCTTTCTCAGGGCCTGGGGTTCCAAGAAATACCTTCAAAACTGAAAACCCAGATGCTGCCTATAACGGAGAAAAATAACCCCATGAGTCTTGTGATCTGGAACTTTGGGGGTGGGGGATGCACAGTCCCTGGGTTTAATGAGTTAACTTAGGAAGAGACTGATGTGCAAGCAAAAAACTTAGAGCTAAGTGAGGGAGATTGGGAGAATGCGGGGGCCTGAAGCCTGAGAGCAGCTAGCATCTGCACCAAAGGCACTATTAGATGTTACATTCTAAATCATTTCATTCAAATATACTGGACATTTGTATTGTGTGTTCAACATACACAGAGAAATATACAGCACTTGTGAGAATTAACAACACTTAGGGGTTTTTGTTGTGCCACAGTGGCTTTAGAAGCTGCTTATATTACCACTGGCATTCCATATGGCAAGGAAGGATAGGTTCCTAGTTACTCTGCTTAAGATGCAGCTCCCTGTTAATGCACAGGGGAAGGCAGTGGAAGATGACTTAAGTACTTGAGCCTCTGCTGTCCCTATGGGAGGTCTGGATGGAGTTCCAGGCTCCTGCCTGTGGCCGACCCAACCCTAGCCATTGTGGCCATTTGGGGAGTGAGACAGTGAATAGAAGATCTCTTTCTATCTGTCTTCCCCCCTCTCTCTCTCTTTCACTTTGCCTTTCACATAAATAAAATAAACTTAAAAAAAAAAAAAACGAGAAATAATGGCGTGTGTTCTGAGTCTCAGGGTTTACTCAATAATATTTTTATTGTTACAATACAACAGTATGATGGAAACAAATATGTTTTGCTACCTTTTTTTAACCCACAAACAAGGTAGCCACTTTTTACTTTATTCTTAATTTTTTTTTTGTCCAGATTGTCTTTTATTTTGTAGATAGTGCATTCAGTTGCTGATTTGTAGTCATGTTACTGTAAGCCTGCTTCCATAAACTACAGTCCTTCTGCATGGCATGAAGTGGCTAAGTTAAATGACACCATATTCTTTTACACAGTGTGGCTTGATAGATTTCAGGTAAAGTTTCATGTTAGAAAAAAAAAAGTTGTCAGGGTCGTTTGGCAATAGGAAGCATTCATTCTGACACAGGGGAAGGGATGGCATTTAACCAAAGCATGTGGCGCTCTCTGCAGTGACTCTTCCCTCACAGGTCTCTTGGGCTTGTCGCCCCAGGAACAGATGTGATCTCGGGCCTGGTTTGCGGAGAACAGAGCCCTGGGCGGAAACGCCTCCCTCCATCACACGGGAGCTGCTGCCAGAAGCAGCTTTCTCACCAGGAGGACCCTGGAATCTTTGCCAAATAAGACTCAGCCTGGTGAGAAGTCACTGGGCATAAAATCTCTCGTGGCTTGGTGCTTGTTCACTGAGCAAGCCGGGAAGCATATGTGAAGAATTCACCAAAGGGCTCGTGTCTGTGGGCTGCAGCCAATGGGGCATCTGCTGGCTTCCCTCCTGAAAGCAGTGTTCCAGGATTTGCCATGGCGCTCAAAACCTCTGGCAAAACCAGGGTGTGTGGAGCATATGGGTTGGGAAGGCTGATAGTTTGTGCTTCTTCTTTAATTCTGTGTGTCTCAATAGTTTTCTTGGATTGTGTTTTGCAAATCAGAACAATAACAAAACCATCTGGTCTCTATTTTTCTTTACTTTTTTTTGCACTGTAAATAGGACCTTAAGAAGAAATTTGAAAAGAAAATAATATTGTGCAATATGTCCAGGAAGATAATAAAAAGGTTCTATGAATAAAACCATGAAATAAGATGTATTATAGAAATGTTTCAACCCTGACTTTATAGAAGAAGTAATAAGATAATCAGGAGTTTGCCTCAAATTCTAAAGCATGATGTTGTACTATCAACAAAAATTAAAGTGACACTAAGAATGAAAAAGTGTTAAGTGCATTGATAGATTATACCACACATATGATGAATGAATTTCAGCTACCTGGCTTGTAAGCATTTAAGTTAACTTTGTCAGAGGAAGAGCTTAAGGATTTTATTTTGCTTTGTTTTCTTTTAGCAACCTGGAGATTTAGGCATTGGCCAATTTACCAGCAAAAGTTACATTTTTACTGCTTTGCATATTAATCAGTTGTTTAGAACACTCCTGCTGAGAAATATCATCATAGCAACAACACCATTTTAATGGGGCAGCGCCAAGATACCCTGGAGAATCAATTACAAGCAAGGCCTATGGAAGGCCGTTTTGCTTTTCAGGATTTTATGGGGTTAGGAGGACAGCTGAGGAGATAATGAGACCTGAAGCATTTCCAATACTTTTAAAAGAAAATAGAATAAACTTCAGTTGGATGAGAAGAATTACTGCAGAGTTACTAAGTTGCAAATCTCAGTCTTTGTGATTTGGAAAACCTAGAAGCAGGCCATGTATTTAAGAAATAATACAAAACACCTCAAGTAATGATAGTGCTGCAACAACCAGTGTTTTGGTTCATCAAGTTTCTTTTCAGAAAAGGAATTTGTAAACGAAATACCATTTGACATCAAGTCCCAAAGTTCATACAAAAAAAAAAAAAAATACAAAGAAAACGTTCACTGGAGACAATCTAAAGTTTGCAAGGAAGAAATAATTTTTTCAAATTAGCTACAGCATTGGGTATTACTGTATTTAAGAATCTTGTTTTAATATTCTTAATTAGGATATATTACTCAATAGGTAATTAAGACAAAGTAGCCCTTAAAGATATCAGTGAACCTTATTCCTGGAAATTTTTCCCAAAATGTAAATCACCACAAGTAGTAGAAGAGAAAGAGGGGCCGGCGCTGTGGCAAAGTAGGCTAAGCTGCCACCTGGGATGCTGGCCTCCCATAGGTTTTCTTTTTTTAATATTTTATTTATTGAGAGGCAGAGTTACAGACAGGGAGAGGAAGAGACAGAGAGAAAGGTCTTCCATCCACTGGTCTGCTCCCCAAATGATTGCAACAGTAAGAGCTGAGCTGATCCAAAGCTGGGAGCCAGAAGATTCTTCCAAGTCTGTCATATGGGTGCAGGGGCTCCAGCACTTGGATCATTTTCCACTGCCTTCCTAGGCCATAAGCAGAGAGCTGGAGCAGAAGAGGAGCAGCCAGGACAGGAACCATCACCCACATGTGATGCTGGAGCCTCTGGTGGAGGTTTATCTTATGACACCACAGCACTGACCCCATCCCGTATGATTTGTGTCCTGGCTATTCCACTTTTGATCCACCTCCCTGCTAATGCACCTGGGAAAGCAGATGAAGATGGCCCAATTGCTTGGGTTTCTGCCACCCATGTGGGGGACCCAGAAGAATCTCCTGGTTCGCGGCTTACACCTGGCCCAGCCCTAGCTATTGAGGCCATCTGGGGAGTGAGCCAGCATATAGAATACCTCTCTCTCTCTCTCTCTCTCTCTGTGTGTGTATAACCCTGCTTTTCAAATGGAAAAAAAATACTTTAAAAGAAAAAGAAAGCAAAGAAATCTCTGTATCTGTCTGTCCTGCTCTGTAACTTTGCCTTTCAAATAAAAAAATGAATCTTCAATAAAGAAATAAAAGAAAGAAACAATTTTGCACAACTAAATGTGATCATTTCCTTTATACCATGTCTCAGTTTACATTTTCAACACTGCCAGATATTCTTGTATTCCTTTCTTTTTAAACATATAGAAATAATTTTTGCTCTATAAACTTTGACTTAGTGGTTTTCCTCCGCCCAAGGGTAAAATACTTTTATTGTCACTTGGTGAAAGCATGCTCAAATTGCAAGCCTTAGTACTCCTTTTTCCTTCTAGTAATCCCTAATCCTCCTGGGTAAAGTAATTCACAAAGGGCGCAGTGTATGATGTAAAGCTCTCAAAATGCTTGGTTTACTCTGCTTTGTCTTTTAGACGTATTTGCACCTCTCCACAATTTTTTAGGCTCTAAGCTCTTCATGGCTATAGGTCAAGCTGTATCAATCATAATATGAAACCCACGTATCTTAACCTAGTTGGTATCTGATATAATTCTGGATTAATAGTGCTTTGTGAGCTCTATCAAAAAGTTCTCTTTAACTTCCATTTATTCCATGAAGAAAACTTCTTTTAGAAAACTTTTAAAATTTAGAGAAGTATTTATTAGTGGCCAAAGAAAATGTAGTAAATGATAAGAACTGCAGAAGTTTTTCCTAAGAAACAACCTGTCTGGTCAGGTGAGTGAAAGCTGTACATGTGACGTGTGAAGTGTCAGTGGTACAATTTCTTCTTGCCAAAATACTCATCCTTCATTAATGAAAGAAAATGTATTATTTTATAAGAATAGAATCACAAAGTTTAACATTTAATCTTTATCATGCTTCCTGGGAATAAGGTGAAAAGTAAAATGATACTAGTAAAAATTACCACTAGTCAAAAATCTGACTACAATAAAATTAGGGACTCATCGACAAATTCTTCACATAATGGAGAGGCGCTGTTTGGAAGGTGAGTGTGCTCAGAGCTCACTGCTGCAACTTGCAAAAGTATGAACAAGAATGCTCTGTCTTTAGACGTATGCGAGTTGATATAATGTGTCTTGATTTTCACTGCATATTTTAATCAATAGAATGCTTTGTAAGGCAAAATTTATATCTACGAGTGATTTTGTTGTACAAATTCTTCATCACTTATAAAAATCTCTAGAAATTATCCTTTGAGTGTGTATGCATATGTACCTTATGTAGGCCTGAAACCTCTGGTTCTTAACGGCGAGAGCACCAGGAAGTACTGCCCTTGCATGAACACTCAGGATGTATTGGCTTCTTTACCGCTCACTGGAGGCCATGGGCTGACAGAAACATCCCAGACTGGAGAATATTTCAACGTAGATGAACCACTTTTTATTATCCTCAAGAACCCAGCACTGTGCCCATGCATCTTGAAAGAATCTGAAAGAAGGTGCTGGCTGCAACAGGACACCCTGAAGAACAGGGCGTTTCTTCTGTCCTTGGACAGGACAATAAGATTGAGTTTCCTGCTTTGTACACTGATTTCATACAACATGTGTGTTTGTGTGTGTGTGCTTTAAAACTGTAATGTACGTTCTTTCTATTGTATGCGACATTATGGTTCTGATATATCTTTGCTCATTCTCACAATTATTTCATGGACAACATTCCTAAATTTGGAGTAGGGATGTGAATAAGCATGTGTTAACTGAACTGTATGCATTATTTTCTGTTCTGCATGCTGTCTTCTGGCTCAAATGTATGATTTCAATACAATCAAATTTCTATACTTTTTTAAAAATAGTTGGGAAAAATACATTTTCCTTGTGTTTTTGGACCTATGCTTTCCAATTCCTTATTTTTGTGGATATGTATCTTTTTATGTAAGCATGCCAAAAAAACCTTTAAGTACAATTTTTAATGCATAAGCTGTGCATTTTGTAGGATAAACTCTCTGTCTTACTGGTGGGGCTTGCTGGCATCCTCTTAGAGATACTTCAGGGGTAATTTTTGTTCTGGTTTCTCATAGGTGACCTCAGTGATGTTCCTGGATCAGGCCACTTACCCCAAGAGCACGAAGGCAGTGGATCAGAGTGTTGTTCACTAATGGATGCACTATTACTTAAAGTCTTCTCTCATGGTACCTACTCTCAACCCAATGAGGTGTACTTGACCCAAATATATTGTCCTTTTTTATATATCTAGGCCTTAAGAGAGAATGTTGTACCCCAGATGGTAATGTTTAAAAGTATATACTCTGTTAGTGTCTGTAAGTGACAGATGAACTCTCTTACAAACCATTTGTCTACTGCAAATTGTAAATACACTTAGCTATTGTTTCCCGATATAGCAAATATTAAACTCTGACTATTTACTTCAATTTAGGCAGGAGATTACATTATTTTTAAATTTGACTTGTTCACAGAAGTGCCTTAGTCATGGACTTCTGCTGCTGAAGTTATACATTTACCTTACTTCATTAATTTTTATACATCATATTCTTATTTTCATCATTGTATGAAGTTTTTCACAATCATTTTAATTTCTTCCATGAACCAGCCAGTTATTCAGGATGGTTTCAAAGGTTTTTCATGGTGTATTTATGCTTTTACATTAGTGTTAAAACAAATACAATGTGATCAGATAATATCTGTGAGTAGTGTTCATTTTTAATGTATTGAAGTACCATGACACTTAGTCCACAGTAAATTTTGGTAGCATTCTTCAAGCACTTTAAAATGATCTGCTTCTTTTCTCTACATAAAATGAAGCATTACTAATTCTCAAAAATCCTTTTATCAGCTCTAGTCTATGGCTGGGGAACACAGACTTTCTAAAGTGAACACTGTGCATGTTTTATATGGTTAGGACTAGATCACTCCAAAGGTCTGCTAACACTACTATGTTGGAGCATCTTCCTTTTATAGGAGTTGAGCAATATAGGGGAAGGAGGAAGATATTCTTTTGCCAGGAAAACCTTCAGACACATGAAACTACAGAGCACTGACACCACATCCATGTGAGTGCCAAGCAGAAAAGAAGTGAGGTCTTATGAAGGCGTGAAGTGGCAACCAACAGGACAGTGCAGATCCCTGGTGTTCCATTCATGGCCTAACTTGCTGTGTGCTAGGGAAAATGTGAGCATAGGGATGTTGTCTGAATGTATCTTCTGCTGCTGTAACAGAAAAACTGAGATTGGATAAATGCAGAAAAAATTAAATGCTTATTTCTAATAGGCTAGAAAGTCCAACACTGAGAGCTTGTGAGGACTTGTGAGGACCACTGTAATGCATGGCGATGTTGGAAAAGCAACAGCTCATGAGGGGATGGGACTTGCTTTTGTGTCAAACCTGATTTTACTATAATGAACCCAGTGTCATGATAAATATTTAAATTCCTTACATGGCTAAATCACCTCTTCAAGGTCCCACTTCCCCCTCTGCACTGCGCTGTAAACTGTCTAATACAAGAAGTTTGAGGGACACATTCAAACTGTAGAAGAAGCAAAGTGCTAGATGACAACACAGAAAAAAAAAAAAACCAGGAAGACGCTGAACAATGATAAAAAATATGTCATTAGCATCCATAATTCCCTTTGATCAAATTGCTCAGCATACCAAAGAGTTCCATATATTTTGGGTATCATTCTCTGAGACCCAACATTATCTTCCACAAATACCTAAATATTGTCATTTTAGAGATCTGATAAATAATCAAAATTAAATAGCAGAAAGAAATGGAAATTCATTTAATGATACAGAACTCTTTATCAAGAGTTTGAGGTTTAAGAGTTCAAGTTTATCTACCTCGGAAATTTACAAATCACATGGATTCATGCAGTGAAGAAATTTTGAATGCTTGCGTGTGACCTCATAATCATTTATTTAGGAGTAGCTGTTTGCCCTAATGGTTAAGGTGCTGGTTAAGATGCTTGCAACCCTCATCAGATTGCCGAAGTTCAGTTCCCGCCTCCAGCTTCTTATTCCAGCTTCCTCTTCCTGCTAATGTGGATCCTGGGAGGCAGTGGTGGTGACTTACATGGTTGGGTCCCTGACACACATGTGGGAGACCTACACTGAGTTGCCAGCTTCCAGCTTCCGCCCAGAACATTGCAGATATTTGGGAATGGACCAGTAAATGAGAACACACTCTCTCTTTCTCTCTTTCTGTTTCTCTCTCAAATAATTGTTTTTAAAAATAATTTATTTGAACAGTGAACGCATGAACATGATAAAACAAAATTAAATTTTAGAAAATGATACACAGACGGTAATATTAAGACATTTTTAATCCTCATAATAAACAACTTCCTCTAGAGAAATAAGTAGTTGAAATTTTCTCTTTTTAAATTTTTTTTTTTTTTTTGACAGGTAGAGTTATAGACAGTGAGAGAGAGAGAGACAAAGAGAAAGTTCTTCCTTCCGTTGGTTCACTCCCCAAATGGCCGCTTATGGCCGGTGCTGTGCCGATCTGAAGCCAGGAGCCAGGTGCTTCCTCCTGGTCTCCCATGCAGGTGCAGGGACCCAAGCACTTGGGCCATCCTCCACTGCCCTCCCGGGCCACAGCAGGGAGCTGGACTGGAAGAGGAGCAACCGGGACTAGAACCCTGCGCCCATATGGCATGCTAGCACCGCAGAGGGAGGATTAACCAAGTGAGCCACGCGCCAGCACCTGGAATTTTCTCTTTAAATATCAACAAATTATTCTTGTGGCGGAACACTTCATGACACTTACAGCAGGTAGACAAACTAGTGTCACTACAACAAAACAAGCTTTAAAAATCACTGAACAGATGATAAGATGGGTAAGTGTTAGCCTGAGAAACTATAAATAAGAAGGGAGCATTGTGACTCACAGAGGCCTCTCCCACAGAGCTCCTGAGGGTTCCAATTCCTGATTCCCAGAACGCTGCCAAATTTGTTGGCCTTATGATTCTGGGGAACGTTGAAACATAGTTGTGTCTACACGGACTGGAACTATCTTACCTGAGAAAACTGAATATTGTTCAATGCATCTTGTATTAGCATCTTTGGAAAAGATTTGTGTATCTCTATACCATGTTACCATGTAACATGGGAAGTCTTGTCCAACAGAATCTCACTGGTAAGGGATAAGATTATGTTAGACAAGTATTCCACAGAGAGGCAACATACCAGTCATTTATTTAGTTATTTAGCAATCAGTTAAATAGTAGTTGCTATTCAGTGGTAGTTGAACAACTTTTGGGGGATAACTATTGTGAATGAGATTTAAAGTCTTCCTCATCTTTTTGGTTTTCTGATTTTGGAACAAGATTTCATTAATAATAAGCATCTATAATGGTACATTTTTGAGTTGACATTGACATGTATAGAGTTGCAATCCTGAATAGGTAACTGAAGTGTATTTGCGCCTCCTTGTATTTTTGTTATGCCCAAATCAAGGAAGAGATACATCTTGGCTTAGCAATGAATTTATGGCACAGCTTTGTTTGAATTCTACTGTAATGGGGTATTAGCTCCTAGATTGCTGCTTCTCTGATGTTACAGGAGCTGAGGCTATAGTTGCATATTTTGAAGGAATCCCTTGAGCCATATGTATTCTTCTGTTATGATAATGCTACCATTAGTCTTGATTGCTTTTGAGGATAGTTTCTGGTTATAGAATTGCCCAAAGCAAGAAGTTTAGTTTTGTTCACATTTTCCCTCTTAATTTGGAAGAGTGTTTTTATTTCACTTTTATCTGAAATGAGTTCCTGTGCTGTTATTATGGCATTTTATGTGCCTTGTCATTGTAGTAATCAATTTTATATTTTCTTCACGCCAGTTCAACATTCTGCTCTTGACGAGCACTTTGTCATATTTACTAGAGTTCTTGTCATACATAGGAAAACGCTTCCTCCATTTGTCTCCTAAATTTTCTGTTTCCCTTGTTAGTAATTTTGCTATCTCTATATCAATGTTCTGGCTGGTTGCAATTACAAGTTTTCCCAGCTGGGAGCTTGTAGCATTTTCTCAGTCTCTGCAACACACTGATCTATTCTGATATGAGCTCCAATGGCTTCACTTCCGTGTTCTGCATTTTTACCATGCTTTGTTGAGAAAGAATTGTCGAAACTTGAGAAGGGAGAAATTTCTTTTTTGTGTATTTTACCTGAGACAAACTTTGTATTGCTCAGCTACATGTCTGTTAGATGGAAGCTAGTTTTAGGTTAAGCCCTGTGAATTACTGGATAGGGATTCTGATTCAAGTCTAATCCATTAAAATGTCAAAGGCAAAAACAATTAAGTTCAAATCCTGGATGAGAAACTAATTGGCCCTGCTAGTGTCAACTAACTTTAAAAATACTCTTATTTTCTTCTTAGTAATTGTGAAGGTCTGTGAAGGGTTATGCATCTGGCTCTTGCATTCTCTGTTGAGATTAACGTCTTTAACTCTTGTCACAAGTGGTACAATTTTCTTACATTTCCTTTAAAAATGTTCTAATGCTGATGTAGGTGCTCTTGGTAGAATGTTTCTCAAATATTATGAAAAAGAATCAGCAGGGTAGCTGGTCGAAACACGGAAATTTTGAATCACTAGATTTCAGATGGGGTCCAAGAAACTGCTTTTCTAAGTCTTTAAGTAATTCTGAATTTTGTCAGCATGCTGTACTCCTCTAAGCAAAGAGGTGTCTTAAATTAATGGGGCATATCCTTTTAAATCAATATTTCTCATAGTTTATATAAGATATTATTTGAATGTTCCTTTAGGCATGATGGCAACCATGAATCGCACAAGTCATTATTACGCGTGAATCCAAAATACCCAAATCTTCAAATTTAAATCACATATGCACATACACACTTCTATAATAATTTTTTGTATTTTATTGTTGATTATTTATTTAATGAGTTGCTAATTTTAACTATGACATAGACACATTGAGATGAAGGAAATCTACTTTCAATATTCTAAAATGCTATTTCAAAAGTCATTCAAAAGAAAGCAAATGCACAGTAATGACAGGAAACACAAAACCTGATTTGAAGTGACACAGAAGGAGGTTTGACTTGCTAGTCAAAGTCACTTTTGCTTTTCATGTTATCAAAAATTGACTGATAGCATAGGAATAAATATTTTTCAGGTTTGGTTAGGGAAAGTCATACAGAGCAAATTCTCACCTAAAAGGGTAAGAAAATGTAAGGTTTCAAGGTGAGCACATTTTCAGAAGCTAATAAGTTACGGAAGTAAAGGCAACTTACTAAATAATACACAACTGTACATTATAGGTAAGAAATTCAAACTGATGTAAACCAATCATTAAAATGTTAATAGGAGGGACAGGAATTAATTTGTGTTAGTGCTTAAGACACTGCTTAGAATGCCCACATTCCATATAAGATTGCTGATTTGCTTCCTATTCCACTTTCTTGCTAATGCGTATCTTGGAAGGAAACACCTGTTCACTCAGATACCTGGGTCCCTGCCACTCATGAGGGAAATTTTGATTGAGTTCCAGGCTGCTGGCTTCAGCCTGACCCAGCCTGCCAGTTCAAGTATTTGGGAAGTGAAACAACAGAGATAATCTCCCTCTCTCTCTGTCTCTGCCTGTCAACTAGAGAGCATAAATAAATAAACAGATATTTTTAAAATGTTAGCATAGAACATAGACTTTTTAAAAACATGGTTATAATATATTCATAATATTATTTTATATATCATTTTACACTTAAATAATCTTTCATATCTTGCAGTTGTTAATAAAATGGAATGAAATACCTTGAAACAATGTTTAACTAATACAGATTTTTGGTTTTTAAGAAGCTATATACATCTCAGAAGTCAGGCATACAAACTATTTATTACAACTCTTTCTAGATATATTTTAATTGCTTTCAGTCTTTTCTTACGTATTCATTATTTTTGATAATTTAATTGAGATAAAATTAAAGTACAAAAAAGTACCTATATTTGAAGTTCACTAATTGATGAAGTGTGTTTAGACCTGTACAAATGGCAAAATAATCAATTTGATAAGCATACTCATCACTAGTTCAGTCCCCAAATGCCTGCAACAGCCAGGGCAGAGCCTTAAACTCAACCCTGGTCTCCCAAGTGGTTGGCAGATCCAAGACAGGAGCCATTACCTGCTGCCTCCCTAGGTGTGCAGTAGCAGGAAGCTGGATAGGGAACAGAGCTGGCACTTGAGCCCAACCACTGAAATACAGAATCTTAACCACTACACCTGCTCCCTAATATCCTTTTTTTTTTTAATTAAAGAAAGGTTAATTTTTCAACACAGTTAAATGTTTACAGATAATTTTGCCTTTATAAAGCAGAAATGAAAAAATGGGTTGTGCACAAATAGTACAAATGTTCAAATGAATGTTTGAAATAATTTATAAATATGATTTTATTTTTAGAAAGTCATTATATATATATATATATATATATATATATACACACACACACACACACGATCAGTTAGCTTCAGAGAGAAAACAACCAATTTTGCCAGTTATTTGTGGCCAGTTACACATCAAGTCAAGGAAGGAATAGAATTATAACTTTGCAATTTTATACTTAGCTTTCTGAGAACACTCTCTCAATCCTACCACAGGTCTAGTGATCACTGATGGTGGTCGCTTAAAACCATTATCTGTATGCTGGTTTATCTGGTCCTTTTGCCTATCCCTCTCTCTTTCTCTCTATCTCTATTAATCTACCTACCAATCTGACTAACTATCATCTTTCTGGCATCTCTATATTTTTGTCTAAATAACAGTTTGCTTATTCATTCCATTAGAAAGGTTTCAGAGCTTCAGATGTTTAGAGATCAATTCCCTATGTTCTCTAAGTATAAAAGTTTATTTCTCAAAGACTCCAGGACAACAATAAATCTAAATGTATAAAAGAATACCATCTTTTTCTGGTGTCCCATTAGAACACTTTATTAAATCCTGGATATAGAGAGAGTGAGTATCCTAACTCCAAGGGACACTTTACCATATGATTTATGAGGATGCAATCACGAATTAAGCAATGCACTGCACACAGAAGTCTATGTAATGGTCCTTCTCTGATTCTTGTGTCTCCATTCAAAGCCACAATTTCAGGTTGCTACTTGTACTGTTATTAGGAGCTATTACACACTCTGACATGTCTAATCTGAATGACTCACCACTTCTTGCACCCAAAGGTAACAGGACAATAAAAAACATCATAAAGCATAACATCATCTCTTCCTATTCCATTATAGATTCTTTGTGTAACAGGTTGGCTGAAAATATTCCTTCAATGTGATTAGAGAAGTGAAGAATTCTATTAGACGCAGTTCCCTGAAAGACCATCTACAGTAAATACAGCTGTGGGTTTCAATTTAAATTAAAATTGATTGCATGCTTATTGCTCCTTCTAAGCTTTGGAACTGGAAAATTAAAAATTCACATGTAGCAATTTTGATTTGCTTTTGAGAGAAAGTTCTTGATTTAGATACTCAGCAGGTTGCCAATAGGTAAATATAGTAGTAAGGAAAATAGAAAAGTTTTCTTTTTGAAAGGTTATCACAGTTGTATGGATAAAACTGAAAGCAGAATCTTCGTCTGAACTTCTTATACAATTATATCATAAACTTCTCATCTCTGTTGTTGGTATTGTTTGTTGAGGGCACAGAAGGAGGATTAACACACACCATAGTTTTCCTAAGAGAGCCCTGCTGGTCCTTATGCGACTTTCCCAGTCTTTCAATCATCTAGGTTAGATGATAGTGGATATTATCATCTTCCCTCTTAGAAACTGTTTTTAGCTGGAGCCCAGTCATGGCCTCAGCAACATGAGACTCAGCTATTGCCCCTTTATTCAAAGCTAAGATTTTCCAGCATTGTGCTGGGTGAAACATTATCAGATTTAAGTCATATAGAATCATATTTGGATTTCATAAAGTCAAGTTACTGAATGATATTTAGAACCTTGAAGTTCTGTGATCTCATAAAATAACTTAAGTTTTGATCTAATTTTAATTTTAAGAGAGAATTGAAATGAAAGCAATGAAATTCATCTTCAACACCATAGTTGTCCTATCACATTTTCTTACCATTCTTGTTTAAACTAAGTTTTGAAAGACCTGTTTTTTATATATATATATGTATATATATGTATATTTGTATATATAAAGATCTGTTTTATATATAAACATATATATTTATCTATATATGTGTGTATTTATATTTATATATATATATATATATATATAAATATATCCCAAAAAGGGATATAAAGATATGAGAAGGAAAATTAGCCACTTACCTCAGGGTATTGTGCATTTAAGTGGAAGCAAAAGGCTAGATTTAGGGATACTAAAATTTAAAAAATGAGAACTTCATCACTCTTTCACAGAAATCTAGAGGGACTTTATTAAAATATTTTGTAGCAGTTCTGAAAAAAAATACAACTAGTACCTATCTTATTCTAAATCTCACTAAAAAATCAGCAGTTATTTACTTATTTTCATAGTACAAGCAATGAAACTGAGGGTTTACCAGTTTACTTTTCAACAAAGTGGATGTGTTGAGGAAACAGGGGAACAAGGGCTTGAACTCACAGAGTCTGACTGCAGAGGTGTCCCTGTAACTACTACTCTCTGCTCCCAAAAGTGACTGTGTTGTACCATCTGTAGCTTAATGACCACCAAATATATGAAGAAATTGATAGCTGCACAACTTTAGAGCACCAATTATATAAACAATTCACAAGCCATCATTCACTTAAACATTTCTATTATTAGTAATCAATATTAGCATCAGTTTTATTGGCATACATTTAAGAAATGTATCATTTTCCCTCAAAATGAACAATGTTAGCTAATGGTCAGATATAAAATAGCATACATACTCTGCAGACTCCTAAGAAATTGGAGATGATGATTTGCAAGTCATGCTTAAAGTATCAATAAATAATACTGAGTTGTTACTATGTCAGTGCTATCCTGAACCCCAATATCTATCATTCATTTGAACTAATAGTTCATAAATGGGTTTTGCAGTTACCCTAATTTTAAAGATAGGTCATTTGTGATTTCTGAAACTGGTGGAGATAGTCCAGATTTTCTCTTGTTATTAAAGCTAACATAAATGCTAAGACTGTATTAAAAACCCCATGAATACTATCTGGTTTATGTAAAGAATTGCACAGTATTCTTTATCATGTTTTAGAGCTCATTATTCTTAATTTCTTAAAGTAATACATTATATATATATATATACACACACATACATATATATACACACATATATACATGTATAACCTGCTTATACAGAGTATGCATTCTCTCTTAACATCTCAGCTGTCTTGGATGTCAAGCCTTTTTCCAATGCTAGCTTCACAATAGTAGTGAATCAGCTACTATCACTTTCAAAAATAACACATGAGGTTAATAGACTCACTCTCAGTTATATCTCTCAATATTATAACATTAATGTTAAATCTCAGACTAGACTATTCCCCTTGTTTGTCATTGTCATCTTTTGGTATAAACTTAAGAGCCTCATTTTGCTTAACATTTTCTTCCACATACAAATAGCCATGCTCTTGGATTTACCTTACTCAATTTTATTCATTGGTATCATTTTTCTATTTCTCTGTTAATAAAAACAATGAAGCAATGGCTTCTTCAATATTTGCTCTAAGCCTAGTGCTGATGGAAAAAGGTGAGAGAATCAAATTTCTGGACTTTAGAGTACAAAAGAGATCAAAAGCTTACATTTTGAGCGTCCCAATATATATCCCTATCCCTGCTCCCGAGAACCGAACATGCCTTCTTCAATCATGCTTACTTCAAGAAATTTCACTTAATCTCCATAAAACTCTTGAACTGTAAGTATTGGGATACCTAGTGATTGAGTAGCAATCAGATGCTTTGAGGATTGAGTAGCTTGCATGAGACCATCCAATTATTAGTGATCCAGGGACCACACCCAGCTTTGCTGATTCCAGGACTTCTGCCACACTCGTGTTCTGTACAAGAGGACCAGAGTGATTTTCAGAGAAGGGGACAAAATGCCAAGAACCCACACTCTGGATCTGTGATTCCCTCTCCAAATGTCTATGTTTTTCTCATGAAAAGGAACTTTGTGAAAGTGTAACTTCCTAAAAGTGAAAAATGACTTCAATTTAATTAGAAAATTGTATTTTGTAGCTTATTCAATGCCTTTAAGAATCCATTTTTTTAAGATTTATTTACTTTATTTGAGAAGCAGATTTATAGACAGAGGGAGGGAGACAGAGAGAGAGGTCCTCCATCCGTTGGTTCACTCCCCAAATGACAACAATGGCTAAAGCTGTGCTGATCCAAAGTCAGGGGCTTCTTCCAGGTCTCGCACAATGGGCCCGGTGGTCCAAGCACTTGGGCAATCCTCCACCTTTTTCCCAGGCCACCAGCAGAGAGCTGTATTGGAAGTGGAGCAGCATCTCCCATATGGGTGCTGCCCGCAGGCAGAGACCCAACCCGCTATGCCACAGTGATGGCCCCTAAGAGTTCATTTTATAACAGAAACTATGATTCAGAGCACAAAGTAAGTGGCAGAACTGAGCAGAGGACCTATGCTGAGTCTTTCCACACTATTGTTCCCCAAAATATGGAATGTTGAGTAACTAGGATTCTCCAGGTGGATTTAGCTGTTCCATGGTAGCATCATTAGATGGCAGAAAAATCACACACTGGAAAGGTCATTCTCATTTCAATCACTTAACAGCCCTTCAATGAAAAACCCTTAGTTTAATCACTTCCATTTTCATCTCATTTAAACATTCTCCGATTCTTGCTATTCTGTATCAAAAAAAAAAAAAAAAAAACATAAAAATGACTCAACAAACACTCATGCCTTCCCATTGCCTGCCAAAAACAAATTACTACAGTTGAAGAATAGTTGAGATTTCACTGATTTTATCTTCCTGCTGCTTGATAGGCATTTATAATTACAACTTGGTGATTTTTATTTGAATGCATCCCAAATTCAATTCTGTGTAGATCTGTCCTTAAATGATAAGATACGACTTTTCATTTAAACTATATTTAAATGACACAACATTATATTCTTTTGACATTGCATTTTCAGTTCAATTATCACCATTCTGGGATTTATCCTTGTTGAAGTCTATGTCTCTCAGTCAGTCATTTTCATTGCTACACATTATTCCATTTCTCCTTTTTTGTTAATATTCACTTTACTGTCTCCTGTCCCACATTTGTGGATATCATAAGCAAAGCAAGTTTGAATTTGCTAATGTACTTACTTTGCTTGCAATATTTGGGGTCTCAAGCTAGGATGCAGGAACTCAATCTGGGTCTCTGTTGTGGACAGCAGGAACCCACCTATTTGAGCCATCACTTACTGCCTCCAAAAGTGTGTATTATCACACAAAACTGAAATGGGGAAGAAAACTGGAACTCAAATGCAGCCTCTCTCTATGGGATATGGGCATCCTATGCTTCTCCCTGATTCAGCACCAAAGTCGCAAATATATTCATGTCGGATCATATATAGGTACCTTAGTTTCCTTGAAGTTGTGAAAATAGGAGAGTAATTACTGAGAATGTTTTGTTTGCATATTATGTTTTATTTATTTATTTATTTATTTGCAGATTATGTTTTATTTCCAAAGTGAAGTGTTTGATTTTGTAATCCAACAGAATAAAATGAATTTTATTGATATTTTATGGTCATATATTATTGACAAGCGTAAAATAGCTACTATGCCTTTACTCTGTACTTTCCTAAATATTAGTGAATTAAATATCTTTAATATATTTATTGCCCATTTTTATTTCCTGTTGTGTTACTTGCATTTTCACATGTCCATCTGAATCTTAGCAATTCCTTATGTTCAATTTTTTTTGTGTTTATGATTCTTGCATGTTCTTTTTTAAATTACTAAGTCCTGGTTAGGTGTATATGTTTCAGCTACTTCACCCAGAATGGGGGTTGTTTTCTTAATATTATTTATGGTGTCTTAGATGAAGGCTAGAACCAAATCCATTAAATTTGGCTCCTTCAAAACTTAATTAAAGCTGCTGTAAACAAAACTCCCAGCAGCATTCGAAGCCAGCCTTCAGTATTGGAATCAACCATGTCACTGGGGATTTGGATTCAGCCAGGTGAATGATTCCACAAACTTTAGACTTTAGTAAGCCAAATGACTGTCTTCTCAAGTTTCTGTAAAGAGAGAGAGAGAGAGAGAGAGAGAGTGTGTGTTTTATATTACTTGGATCAAAGCCTTAATCAAGGCAGGGGGAGATTATTACTGATTGCAGAGAGTATATCTCGAATTGCAAGGAGATCTAGGACAGATCTGTCAATCATAACTACTCTAGTAGGTGAATTGTAACTCATCTAAATGCCTTTCAGGGATTAAGTGGTGCCATTGATCATTTTGTCAAAATTCCAGACCAAATTTTACACCAACTTTTTAAATTGGATGATTCCAGTTATAGGAATAACTGTCCACTGATAACACATAAATAGACTTTCTTATTCTTACCAGAAGCTCCCCCAGGGAATTGAGGGTTCTTTCAATTTAATCTGAGGACAGGTGATGTCTCAATGAAGTTTCCCTAAATCCATAAGCTATGGTTGCCTTTAAGCCAAAGCTTTGATTCAGATGACAAAGTGAGGATGTTTCCCCAGAAGGGTATCGGCGTCTGTGTCTGGTAAAGCTCAGATTCTCCTGAGGTCCTGATTTGTAAATACATCATGGCTTTTTGAAAGGCAGTTCTTATTAGGTCTTTCCTGCCCTTTAGTCACTGTAGTCAAACTGACTCAATTCCAAATGGTAAAATATGACTGATAAGTGAAGAAGCTTCCATCATGTAGATATTCAGTGTCGTCAACAGCCCAACTGCAAACTAATAACTGTTTTTCAAAGTTGACATATCTCCATTATAGGGAAATGATGAATTGCAAATATCAAGGTGTGCCTCCCTTTGCAAAATCATCAGTTATAGATGTGGGTAGCTCAAAGGATCATGGGATTATTTGTTTTAAAGTACAGAGCATTCCACAGATTGCTAAACGTCTTCCAGCACAGTCTGCTACTTTGGACCCCAAAGTATGCTGATCTGTGAACTATCTAATAGAAAGGATCAACTTTCAGGACCAAGTGAGCCACATTTGATCTCCAATACCCAAAGAGATGAGAGTCAAGATTCAAAGGTTGAAAGAGATAACAGATAACAGTCAAGGTTCAAAGAGAAAAGAGTCAAGTTTTTTCCTTGACTATTGAAAGGATTGAGTGCTGTGAATCTCCACACAAAGTCCAAAAAAACTTTTCTTGGCAAGCAGGCCCCTGAATAAAGTTGTAGCCATTGTCACAGACATGAGAGCACTGCACTCAGTGTGTTGAATCTGACCTACCAAGCCAATAGGATGTCATCTATACAATGAAAGCTTTGCACCTCAGGGAGTAGGGTGCACACATTAAACCGTAATCTAACTGCTGCTGGAAAAAGCAAAGGGGTTTATGTATTCCTCAAAAATGACTGCAAACATATATCGGAGGACTTTGCCCCATGAATCCAGATGAGTCTTGGTGCTCAGGTGCCAAAAGGATATAAAAGAAGTTGCTAGCAATGTCTGAGACAGCATGCCCAGTGCCATCCGTTTGAGCAATAAATTCAGTTTCAGTCATAATGTCTGTCTGGAACGGTCAGAGCTATGGGAACAAATAAATGTGGTTGGTAACAGTCCACTGTCAGAATCCAGATCCTGTGAGTTTTTTTTTTTTTTTTAATTTTACTGGCATACTTGTCTGTTGTACTGATATATTTCATCCTTTATAATTCCTTCTGCCTTAAGTCCTTAAGGCTATATTTCCCTTACTCTTCCTAGGATTCTGTATTGCTTCTGCCAGACCATTGGAGTGGGACAGGGAGATAGTCTGGAAGTGACGCACTCATCCCAGTTGCATTTCTGTACATGAGACACTTTCCAATCAGGTGAATTCTCTAGGGGCATTATGAAAATTCATATTGCAAGCACATGGCAACATCAATCACAATTAACCATAGAGCAGTATAATTCACAACAGTACCTTGAGTCATCCTGGAAGACCCCATCCACTAATTAGTTTACTTCCCATACTAGGAAATTTGCCCCAAGTCTATCATTAAGTCCTCCTTGCCCAAGGAGATCAGATACGGGATAACTTCCACACATATACTAGGTCAGCAGTCCCTCCCCTTCCCTGGATTCTGTAGTAGGTCATTGTAATGAGTTGATCTCAGCAGCACTTCAGTTTATGTTACTCTCCCTAAAACCTGGGAGGTCAGGGTGGACTAGAAGAAGGGTTCAGGGCGCATGAGAGAGGAAGTGGCTCAACACTAATGCTTTACCTTTACTCAGGCTTTCGACAGCATGCTTTGTTGCCAAGTCTAATACACTGTCAATGTTTTCCACTTACTCACATCTGTTTTGAATTGTGAGAGCCTCCTAGCTGATGTCACCTGTTTAGACATGAAAATTTCTCAGCCAAGTCATATTCCTCTCTGGATAGGGTTGTAGAATTTGCTTTCTTTGGTTGACTTGAGTTTGTGCATTCAAGACATAAAAGTAGTGTCCACAATAATCTAGATTATTTTCTGTTCCATCACCATAATAACATCTCTTAAGTTTCACCTGGTTTTAACATAAGCCTATGAGGATTTTTAAGGGCACTGATAATAGCCTCAAAAACTTCACTACATTTCTTTGGGAAAGTTTCTCTTTCTACTGAAAATTCCCATCATCATTATCATATCCAATCTGAGGCAGTAAAATCCATTTTCCTCTGGATTTCAGACACTAAGAACCGTGTTTTGAACTTGTAACTGAAGTGTTTATCACCTGTACATGTGTGTTTTGATATTTCAACTTTACATGGTTGTCCTGTTTTTATTCTATCTCTCTTTCTAAAATGTTACTATTATGCAATTTATTTTGTGATTGCAATTTCTTTACAAGCTTCAAGTTCTTTAATTAATTATGGTTATACACATAAAGAGAGAGAAATAGTAATTCTTCAGGGTTAACCAAATAATTTTTGCTGCATTACCAAATCTTCAGTCATGGCTAAACTTGGTTCTTTTCTTTGTCCATGAAACCATGGAAGCCCACACAAGTGCTGAAGCTAGCAGCTCCACAGTTAGGCAAGAATATGTAGATGGCTCCACATCATGCAGTGACTTCTGGATAGGAAGCATCTTTGTCTGCAAGCCGATCAATTGAGCTGTTTTGCTTTTCTGAATAGTAACGTATGGTTACAATTCCTTTTTTCCTATTGGATTGCACTAAAATAATGCAGATTCATTTCCCTAATGGGCTTTGTTTTATCTCCATTTGCTGAAAACACTTACCTTGCCTGCACACAGTATCACATTCTTTCGTTGACATTTGATCAGGGCCAAACTCAGATGTAAATGTCTTCTGATTAGCTTCATTTAATCTTAGAAGGAATTTCTTTTCACTTCCGCATTTTACATTTTCTTCAGCCCTTCATTATCATCCCTGGAGATTTTCAAACAGATCTAGCATTTTCCTATTTCTAAGGAGAAATTTTGAAGTGTTGAATACAAATGTTGTATTTTAAACTAGTACATTCTTCCACAGCAGTGTCTAGTAAAGAGTTTAATTGGTATGGCACAGAAAAATTATACATAGTGACCCGCTTCAACACCATATTATGGGCTGGCATTGTGGTGTAGCAGGTTAAGCTGCTGCCTGAAATGCCGACATCCCATAAGGGTACCTGGGAAAGCAGCAGAAGATGGCCCAAGTGCTTGGGTGTCTGCCCACCCAGGTGAAAGGCTCAGATGAAGCTTCTGGCTCCTGGCTTCTGTCTTGTCAGTACTGGCCAGTCACTTCAGAAATGAACCAGAGATAGGATGTCTCTCTCTCTCTCTTTCTCTTTCTCTCTCTCTCCCTCCATCCCTCTCTCTACTTATCCCCCTCCCTCCACCTCTCCCTCCCTCCACTGTCTCTCCCTCTCTCTCTAAAACTCTGCCTTTCAAATAAGTCAATCAATATTTTAAAAAATGTATAATAAAATCCTTTTAGAAAAATAAGCATAACACGTTACAAATTTGTTATGGAGCTGAGAGTAGACATCAGAACCACTCATTTTCCCCCACCTTTGTTTAATCCACAAAAAGGAAATAGTTGTTTGAATTCAGATGGTGAGAGTAAGAATTCCAGGTGACCTCCAAAATTCTGCCCTTCCCTTAAACCTTGGGTCTCACACAGTTTATGTAAATAATTCCTTCCCTTGTGCATGTGTGTGCATTTGAGTTCCACAACCTGATCTTACCCTTACTCTCAAAACAAAAACTAAAGAAATGACTTGAATTCATCTGATGTTCATCTGAGAAATGGAGCTTTCACAGTATAGATGGCTTTTTCACATGAAACTCTAACAATTTTAGGTTTTATTTTACTGTAAATACATATCTTGAGAAAATTAAATATCCTGAGGAAGTTAACACTTTAGGTACACAAATATGATATAGTATATATTTCATATTCACCAGAATTTTAAAAATAGGCCCCAAAATATGATGAGAAAAACAAAAAGGATAGTGAACATCCTCATATTTCTTCTTAGCAACGTGTCTGTTACTGCAATGTATTGCTTCACTTGAAAAATGGAAATGGCAGCATGTAAAGCTCTGTGTGAAGTGTGGTGCCTCTTCCATGATGGATTCTGTGATATCAAAGCTTCTCTATTTGATGGCCAGTGACCTACAGTGTCATGGTATTTCACAAACTAGGAGTGACCCAAATCTGCCCCATCTACCAATCAGTATAGGACTGGGGGAGGGGTGGGCATAGGCAGGTGATGGGGGAGTTATCAGCATTACTCCACGTCTCAGGAAGCATGTTTAAAAGATCTAGGTTAGGGCTGGCTCTGTGGTGTAGCAGGTTAAGCTGCTGCCTGTGATGCCAGCATCCCATATGGGCATTGGTTCAAGTCCCAGCTGCTCCAATTTCAATTCAGATCCCTGCTAATATGTTGAGAAAAGCAGTGGAAGAGAATCCAAGTGTTTGGGCCCCTGCACCAATGTGGGAGACATGGATGAAACTCCTGGCTTGTGACCTCAACTTTGCCTAGCCCAATGCTTGCTGTTGTGGCCACCTGGGGAGTAAAATTGCAGATGGAAGACTCTCTCTCTCTCTCTCTCTCTCTTTCTCTCTCTCTCTCTCTTTCTCCCTTCCTCCCTCTCTTTGTTTTGCCTTCTTTGTGACTCACCTTTCAAATAAATAAGTCTTTTAACAATAACAACAACAAAAAGATCTGGATCAGCAGTGCTGGTTGATAAAAATGAGAAATCTAAAATGAGCCATAAGCATATTTGTAAGTGTTCTAGCAGCCACAATGAATTTTTTGAAAGTCCCCAGTTGACATTATTTAAATAATGCATTCATGTAACTAATTTCAACCTGCAAGCAATGTATAAACGGGGACTGGCGCTGTGGTATAGATGGTAAAAGTCACCATGTGCATTGCTGGTATCCCATATGTGCGCTGGTTCATGTCCCAGATGTTCCACTTCTGCTCCAGCCCTCTTCTATGGCCTGGGAAAGCAGTGGAAGATGGCCAAGTCTTGAGCCCCTGCACCTGCATGGGAGACTGAGTGGAAGCTCCAGGCTCCTGGCTTCAGATCAGCTCAGTTCCAGCCACTGTGGCCGTTTGGGGAGTGAACCAGCTGATGGAAGACCTCTCTATTTCTCTCTGTCTCTGCCTCTCTGTAACTCTGACTTTCAAATATAAATAAATCTTTAAAAAATATAACAAAACAATGTAAAATACTGCAATGTTTCACTTTTAATTTTTACCAATTCTTCAAAACTCACTGTATTTTATGCTAACAATCCATTTCAGTTAGGACCAGCTTCATTTCAAGGGCTGAATAGATATTTTTTGTTAGTGGTTACCATATTGAAACTACAAACCTGTGATTTTTTTTTTTTTTTTTCATCTTCCAACTCCTGCCTGCTAAGGTCTCTTCAACAGAACCCTCCTACTCAGGGCATTGACTCTGGAGTGGGTCACACAGAGGAGAGTTTCTTCTAGGTTGTGTTAACCCAAGCTGTAGTGATTCTTGCTATATGCTGGCTTTCCGGCTAGACTGTTCAAAATAAAAGATGATCTGTGGCTTTCAATTATTTGCTTGTGTGAACTCTTTAACTGTTTTCTAAAATTGGATTCACCCTTCCTATTGCTTCTCTGAGCCTAATTTTTCCAAATAATTTTCTAATTGTTCTTTTGGAGAAAAACAAAGTCAGAAACTATTTCTAAGATGAACCATTCCCAATCAATATGCAATAAACATTTTGGATAAAGGCGAAAAAATAACCATGATCAAAACTTAAATGTTATTTAAAATATTCGAGATACAAAGAAAAGCAAATGAGAATAGAAACTTTTTTTAGTCAGAAAAAGATAAAGAGCAGTACCTGCTCTGGATTAGCATCCTTGTAATTACTGCAACTCATTATTTCACTCTCACATTATTTTTTGCATTGACTCATCCTTTCACCAAATATTTATGAAAATAGATGGTGTTCGAGGATGTTGAACTACAATGATAATTTTTTTTTATTTTTTTATTTTTATTTTATTTTATTTTATTTATTTATTTATTTATTTTGACAGGCAGAGTGGACAGTGAGAGAGCGAGATAGAGAGAGAAAGGTCTTCCTTTGCCGTTGGTTCACCCTCCAATGGCTGCCACTGCAGCCGGCGCACCGCGCTGATCCTATGGCAGGAGCCAGGAGCCAGGTGCTTTTCCTGGTCTCCCATGGGGTGCAGGGCCTAAGCACCTGGGCCATCCTCCACTGCACTCCCTGGCCATAGCAGAGAGCTGGCCTGGAAGAGGGGCAACCGGGATAGAATCCGGCGCCCCGACCGGGACTAGAACCCGGTGTGCCGGCGCCGCAAGGTGGAGGATTAGCCTATTGAGCCACGGCGCTGGCCTTATTTTATTTTTTTGACAGGCAGAATGGACAATGAGAGAGAGAGAGACAGAGAGAAAGGTCTTCCTTTGCCGTTGGTTCACCCTCCAATGGCCGCCGTGGCGGGCGCGCTGCGGCCGGCGCACCGCGCTGATCCGATGGCAGGAGCCAGGTACTTATCCTGGTCTTCCATGGGGTGCAGGGCCCAAGTACTTGGGCCATCCTCCACTGCACTCCCTGGCCACAGCAGAGAGCTGGCCTGGAAGAGGGGCAACCAGGACAGAATCCGGCGCCCTAACCAGGACTAGAACCCGGTGTGCCAGCGCCGCAAGGCGGAGGATTAGCCTAGTGAGCCACAGCTCCGGCATAACTGCAATGATAATTAGAAGCACAGTACATATAACTCAGGGACTTATTTCCCCAGTGAATATGTGCCATAAACATATACAAAATGTAAGACCAATATCACATGACTGGTATAAAAAGATTCTTCTAATATGGGAGAAAAAGTGGTGATTATTTGTGTGAGGGGAAAATATTATAGAATTTGAGAGATAAGAATTTTAGCTCCTAAAACTAAGAAACAAAGAGAAGACCAAATATCCAAAACAAAGTGCACAAAGGTAGAAAATCAATGAGTCTGAGTTTGGGATCAAGAGAGACTGCTTAGCTGGAACACAGATATGCTGCCGTGGGACAGTGATCTTGTCTGATGTTGGCCCACCGAGATTTTCTGGATTTCACTGATCAGTCAATGTCTTATCACTTGGCTTCCTCTTTTGTAAGTGGGTCACTTTATAAGATACATAGTCTGAGATCAGGAAGCAGAAAAATGCTAATTGGTCTATTTGGGGAATAGACCCTTGGCTGTGACCTCATTAACACCAGATTCTAAGCAGTTAAGGCACCTAATTGAAACTGGCTCCAATAAAGACCTTCTCATTACCTTGTTATTCCTGTGTTAAAAAAGTGCAAAGAAGTATTCTGTAACTACTGTACTATACAAAACATTTAAGGAAATGTTTATCTTTATATACTCTTTTTACCATTTTTAAAATGGATGCCTAAAAAAGAATATTGTTACATACATATGTGTGCACTAGATTTATGAACCAATTAAAGCATTTTACGTTCAAAATTTTAGAAATTATTATAATATTAGGATAATAATGTTATATGTCTGTTAGGGCTTATGAATGTGCTTTACTGATACAATTCGCTCCTTTTAAATATTACATATTTTTGGTAATTCATATTAAATTACTGAGAGTTACACAAATAAACACAGGTCATCCTTTGTAAGAAATAGAAGAGATTTGGTACAATGCATAAAACCTCACAGACATATGTAAGCATCAGTCCATCTTTGTGGTCTGTTTTTCCAGAAAAACAGTAAAAAAATATCTTAATTTTTTCAAGTCACCTTAGAAATCATGAAATAACTATCGTATAAAACTAATGCAAACATCAATGGGAAAGAAAAGAAAACTCAGAAATAAATCCACACATCTTTATCCAACTGGTTTTCAACTAAGGTGTCAAAACTGTACATTGAAGAAAGGACAATTTCTTCAAAATAAATGGTTCTGAGAAAATAGGTATTTACATATATGCTAAAGAATGAAACTAGACTTCTATTTCTCACTGTTTTTTAAAGATTTATTTATTTGAGAGGCAGAGTTACAGACAGAGAAAGGGAGGGAGAGAAAAAGAGAGAGAGAGAGAGACAGGGAGAGGTCTTCCATCCACTGGTTCACTCCCCTGTTGGCCGCAGTGGCCAGAGCTGGGCCAATTGGAAGCCAGGGGCGAGTAGCCAGGAGCTTCTTCTGGGTCTCCCAGGTGGGTACAGGGACCCAAGCACTTTAGCCAACTTCCATTGTTTTCCAAGGCGATAAGCAGAGAGATGGTTCAGAAAATGAACAGCCCAAACATGAATGGGTGCCCATATGGGATGCCGGCACCACAGGTGGAGGCTTAACCTACTATGCCACAGCGCTGGATCTGATTTCTTACCATATTAAAAATCAACTCAAACTGGGATAGAAGGTTTTAATATAAGGCCAGAAACCATGAAGTTTTAAGAACACTTCAAGACATTGGTACAAACAATGAATTTTTAATAAGACCCCACCAAAGCAGACAACAAAAGCAGATTGATAAACAGGATCATTTAAAACTAAAAAGCCTGTGTACAGCAAAGAATATATTACAGAGCAAAATGACAACCTACAGAATAAAAAAAAAAAAGTTCGTAAACTATATATCTGATAAGGGATTCATATATAAGGATCTCAAAAAACTCAATAACAACAGCAATTGGATTTTTAAAACTAGCAAAATTAATGTGAATAGACATTTCATTTAAAAATTACAAAACACCAGCAAATACATGAAGAGAAGCTCAATATCACTAGCAATCAAGGAAACACAAATAAAAACCACAATAAGATACCATTTCACTCACAAGGAGATACCATCTCACTCCAGTCAGAATCGCTATCATAAAAAGAAAAAAAAATGCTGAGGGTGTAAGGAAAGGGGACCCTGTGTTGCGAATGTACATTAGTACAGTCATTATGGAAAAAACTGGAAATAGAACTGCCATATGATCTAGCAATCCTACTATTGGATATACCCGAAGGAAATGAAAAAAATCTGTCAGAGAAACATCTGCGTTCTCACATTTATTGCAGCACTATTCCTAAAAGTCTGAAATCTTTTAATGTGTCGATCGATGTATGAGTAGATAACGAAAATTCTACATAGTAGAAATCATTTATGCAAGGAAATCCTATCATATTTGAGGCAAAAAGGATGGAACTTTCAGGAATTATGTTAAGTGAAGTAAGCTGTAGGCACAGAAAGACAAATGCCAATTGGTCTTGTTATTATGTGGGAGCTAAAAAATTTGATTTCATTAATGTAGAGTAATGGTCACTAAAGATTATGAAGGGCGGGGTGCTGTAGACTGGTACTGAACAGACACAGTGACATAAGTGACACAGAAGGAATAAGTGCCAAGGTTTTATTGCACAGTACGGTGAGTACAATTCCCATCAATTTGCTGTGTTTTAAAAACAACTAGAAGAGAGGTTTCTGAAGAATCCCAATGCAAAGAGATGATACATTTTTAAGAAGATGGGAATGTGAATTACCCTAATTTGATCATTCCAGTTATCAAATTATCAAATTATCACATTGTATCCCATAAATATGTATAATTAGTGCATATCAGTAAAAATTTACCAGAAAATAAACTATTTTTATTTCAAAAATATTTAACAAATAGTGCAGTTTTAACTAAATTATTGTTCCTTAAAATAGAAAGTTTTTTACATTACATAGTTTATATTATGAAGACCTTGAATATTGAAAGAACTATGAAATATGGAGCTTATATGTTGAATCTCCATAACTGCATTTTTAATCATGAAACTCAGGAGAAACGACATAGCACCACATCTGTTTTGTTTTGTTGTTGTTGTTGTTTTTTGTTTTTTGACAGGCAGAGTGGACAGTGAGAAAGAGAGAGACAGAGAGAAAGGTCTTCCTTTGCCGTTGGTTCACCCTCCAACGGCCGCCGCAGCCGGCGCGCTGCGGCTGGTGCACCGTGCTGATCCAAAGGCAGGAGCCAGGTGCTTCTCCTGGTCTCCCATGTGAGTGCAGGGCCCTAGGACTTGGGCCATCTTCCACTGCACTCCCGGGCCACAGCAGAGAGCTTTTTTGTTTTGTTGTTGTTGTTGTTTTGTTTTGTTTTTGTTTTTGTTTTTGACAGGCAGAGTGGACAGTGAGAGAGAGAGACAGAGAGAAAGGAGCACCACATCTGAACAGTAAGCACTGGAAAGAGAGCCCACTGAATTTTTTATTCTTTTGGGAAAGTTTCCCAAGCACAAGGCAGGTTTAAAATACAAATGTATATTTATTCTGTTTCCTAAAGAGCATTCAATAATAATGCATAACACTATAAAACAAGAATGAACACTTATCATCATACATCTACAGGAATTCTTTGAAGATCCATCGCGGTGTGCAACGAAGGTATTAATGAAGCCAAAGCTTACAATGTTGATCTAAGATGTGATAGCTCCTGTCCCAATATTTTCTTCAGACTGAGCAAACCAGAAACCAGAAAAATATAAAGAGAACTGTACACTTTTAAATTTAGTTATTGTAATTTATTGGTTAAAGCATAGAAATGAGATTATCTGAATACAATGTATTATAAAAAATGGAGCTTTAGAAATTTCATTTATCTTCTCTTCCACCATTGTTAGGTCTCAGTTTTTTATTAAAGTAAGTGAAGTCCCAACTTATCCCTCTCCTATAGCATGGCTTTCGTGCTTTGGAGGCTGGTGACATTCCATGGGAAATGCTGGCAGCTGTGTCTCTACCACCTCTACCTTTCCCTAGGACTTTAGTGGGCTTATTTGTCATCCCTGTACCTATGTTTTATTTGATGACACCTTTCTTCACACTTTTCTCATGTCTTACCGTTTGCTCTTACTGTTATGTTTTATACGCCCTGGTTTGGACATAAATGGTGACTGGCCAAGCCTGTGTCAGCTGGGATGCTGTCTGTGCTGTGTAGATGGCATGGAGCTGGCTCCCAGTCGTCAGGACCTTTTAAGAAACCTCAACGTGGACAGGGAAACATCAGCTAATGGCAAATATTCTGTCCCACCGGGAGTGACCTTGACTTCTGAGGGACCTTGCAGGAAGAGTAATTAATGAGCCCATCGTTTGCCTTTCCCTATATATAGATCACATCCCGAATGGCAATGAGTGCGATAATGTAATGCACCTCCTCAATCAATAACCAAGTCTCTTAGCTATGACCAGGTGATCTTCGATTTTCAATGAGGTAATTCTCTGTTCAAAGAGATGTTTGAGAATCATACAAGTCTGTATTGGTCAGACACAATTCAATGCATGTACTTAACTTGTATGAAAAGCCTAAAACCTGTGACCAATCTCAGACTGGTGGAGCAGCCAGCTGAGGTAACTGACCAGTTGTTTCCAAGTTGAAACCTCAGTTTGACTTGCTGAGTGAGTGAACTTCAACTCTGACCTTTCCTCCAGACTGTGAGTTAATGCCGGCTGCATGTCCTTTATCAGATACATGCTGCAGATATTTTTTTTCTTATTGAAAATATAGTTTTAGTCTTAATGGAACAAAATTTATCACTTTAGGGTGTAGGTTTATTGTCACTACTTTCAGAAATCAATGAATAATTCAAAATCTGAAAGAATTTCTCATAATTTATTTTCAGATCCACTTATTGTGCTACTATATGAGTTCAAGTTAGCTTTTCATTTCAATAAGAAGGGTGTAGGCCCACATTGGGTGCTTGTTCGTATAAGGATATCTAATTTTTCTAGTGCATTTTTTTGATGGCCATCCCTACCTATTGAATTACTTTGATTGTTTTTGAAAAATCAATTAACCATATATATGTAAGGGTATTTCTGCATTCTTTAATATAGTTTAATGACTTATGTGTCTATCCTAACACAGTAAGATACTCTAAATCACTGTAACTCTATTGTAACTCTTAAATTCCAATAGTACTTAGTCCTTAGTGTAGAAGTCATTTTTTTTAATTAAATTCAACTCTATGTACTTTGTGTTTTTGAAGCTAGTATAGAGAAAACCTTTTTTTTCTTTTCTTTTTTTCTTTTTTTACTGGGGGATAGCAAGAATTATAATTTACCCTGTAGACAACTTTTCAAAAGGTACTTTTTTTTTTAAAGTAAATGTTTTATTACTGTGAAATTTTAGAGGAAAAACAAAAAACTGGCCAATTAGGAAAACTGTTAAGACTATGAAGGAACTAAGAAAAGACACCTGCTATGATCTTCTCTTTCCATATTCAAGCAGTTGTTTCCAGAAATAGAAATGCAATTACTGTTTGCATCTTGACCACAAAATCTGCAAAATTGTGTTAATTTATTTAATCATACTTTATAAGGTTCTTTAGAACTTTCTACTTATCAACAATTTCCATTTCTTCTACACAGTTTGTATGCTTTTCATTTTTCATCCACTGCACTAGTTAGTACCTTTATTTCAAGGCAAAAAGAAGTGGAGAGACAAGGTTTCTGGCATTGTTTCCACTCTTACGGGAAGCCATGTGGTCTTTCCCTGTAAACTACAAAGCCTTATGTTGGTTTCATAAAGATGCCTTTGTCTAGTTAAAGATTTCTGAATTACAAAAAATCACAAATGGTAACTGAATTTTGCTCAATGTTTTTTTTATGACATTAAAAATTATCCTACGGATTTCTCATTTAATCCATTTAAATGTTGATTCTATTGTTTTCCAATGTTAAACTGACTTTCCATTACCAAGAAAAACATCATTTTATAAGGGGGTATTAGCTTCTTAATGCATTATTGAACTCTATTTTGTAAAATTTTGATAAGGACAATTGGATGTAAGTTCCTGGAGCATATTGGTCTATAGTTACAGCTCTTTGTAATGTTTTGGGAAACTGTTATTTTCTTTTATTCTGTTGTTCATAGAGTTCATAGAATTGGCATGGCTTCTTTCTTAAATGCTTGATCTATTTCTACTTTGAAGGTAATTTGACACAGAGACAGATTTTCTTTTATGGGAAAGCTTTCAACAATATGGTTAATAGATGCAAGCCTATTCAGATTGTCTATTACTTCTTTAATGAAATTTGGCAGTTCATGTTTTTCCTCTAAGATGCCAAATGTATTAGAAATAATTGTCCATCATATTGCCTTTTTATTCTGTTGTCTATAGACTTTGGATTTCCTCTCACTGCTGTTTGCTATTTGATAAATTTGGTCTTCTCATGACCAGTTCTCAAGATAAATTTACAAATTATACTTGTATGTTGAAATAAATTACTTTGTATTTTATTGTTTTTCCCCCTCATTTGAGTTGAATATTTTTCTTTATCCTTCTTTACATTCAAAGTACAGCATTGATTGGAGATATTTTTTTCCCAACATGAGCATTTTTGTTCTAATTTTTCTCCAAGTATGGCTTTAATGGCATTTTTCAAAATCTGAGACACATTTTCATTTTTAGTTCAATTCTTTCAGATTTACTCTTGTGATTTCTTTTGACTCATGGACTATAAAAATGGTTAGCTTATTTATAAATGCATAGATAATTTTCAGATATCCTTCTTTTATTATTTAAAAATAACATAGTTACTTATTTGAAAGGCAGAGTGAGAGAGAGAGAGGAAGAGACAAAGGGAGATCTCCCATCAGCTGGTTCGCTCTATAAATGGCCACAACAGCCAGGGGTGAACCAGCTCTAAGTCAGCAGCTTGAAACTCCATCCTGGTCTCCCATAGGGATGGCAGGGGCCCAAGCACTTGAGTCATCCTGGGCTACCCTCCCAGACACCTTAGCAGGGAGCTGGATCAGAAGTGGAACAGCTGGAACTCTTAACTGGCATGGATATGTAGAATCCCCATTGCAAGCAGTGGCTTAACCCGTTGAACCACAGCTCCTACTCCTTCAGGTATCTTTCTTAAAAAAAAAAAAAAAAAGTATTTATTTATATTCGAGAGGCACAGTTACAGACAGAGAGAAGGAGAGACAGGGAAGGAAGTCTTCCATCCACTGTTTCACTCCCCAAATGCCTGTAGTGGCTGGAGCTGGGCCAATACGAAGCCAGGAGCCATGACCTTTTTCCAGTGTCCCACACAAGTGCAGGGGTCCAAGCACTTGGACTATCTTCTACTACTGTCCCAGGCCATAGTAGAGAGCAGAATTGGAAATGGAGCACCTGGGACAGGAACAGTGCCCGTATGAGATGCTTAGCCTACTATGCCACAGCACTGGCACTCCCTCAAGTATATTCCTGATACTGATTTTCAGTTTACTTCTTTGGTGGTCAGAGAATAAAAGGTTTTATTCCCACAGTTCTTTTATATTTACTGTGATTTTAATGACATAAAATAGTATCTGTCTCAATAATGTCTCCTTGAAATCAATCTATTTTCTGAATTTTCATGAGTGTTCTATTAATATGTTAAAGTTATTTGACAATGCTCTGTCTGACTGATTTTTCTCTTTTTATAATGACTGAGTTTGGAGTGTAGCGAAGCTCAATTGTAACTCCATATATATGTTTCCCCTTTATCTCTGTCACATTTGCTTTATGCATTTTGAAACTATCAACTTTCACCAAATATTTAAAATTATTATGTCATCTTGATGAATTGAAATAATTGTTTCTATAAAATTCCTTGTTCACATTTGATAATGTTTGCTTAATTGGCATGTATGTAGTCTTGAGTTAAAAAATCACTCTAGCATTCTTTGTTAGTAACTGCATAGCATTTTTTATTCTATTCTTTTACTTTTCAACTACTTCTCTAGGAACAGATATTTTATTTACTTTTTTAAATTTATTTGAAAGGCAGAGTAAGAGAGAGAGAGAGAGAGAGAGAGAGAGAGATTTTCTATTCGCTCGTTCACTCCTCAAATAGCTGCAATGACTGGAGCCAGGCTGATTTGAAGCCAGAATCCAGGAGCTTCTTCTGGGTCTCCCATATTGGTGCAGGGGCCCAAGCACATGGGCCGTCTTCCTTTCCCAGGAGCATTTGCAGGGAGCTAGATTGGAGGTGGAGTAGATGAGACTTTTACAGGCACCCATGTAAGATGGCAGCATCGCTGGCAATGGCTTTATTCACTATGCCACAAAGCCGGCCCAAGACAAATATTTCAAAGTAAATTTAAAGGTATCTCTTAATCACCTTTTTATTTCTATATTTCTTGATGTGATATACTTGAGAATATTTTGGTTATCTGTTTTATTCCCACTGGCCTCTGATCTATTCATGTGCCAATACTACATCGTTTTAATTTAGAAGCTAAATATGTTTTAAACTCTGGCAGGCCTAGTCTCTATAATTTTTTTCCCTCTTCCTCTTCCAGTGATTCCCTGGACATTCTCACATGTTTGTCTGCCACATGAACTTTGGAGTCAACTTTCTGATTCTGTATAACAGCTTTTATTAAGATAACATTGAATTTATAAATTAACTTAGGGAGAACTCATATCTTTTTGAATCATTCTAAGAACAGCAAATGTCTTTTCATTTATCCAAGTGTTTTTTTTTTATTTTGTATTTATAAGTGCTTTAAAGTTTTAACATTTCCCCAAACTTGGGTTTGCACATTTCTTATTAAAAGTTGTTTTTTTCTTGTGTGGTTTATATTTTTTTTTATTTTATATGTGTCTATGTATATAATATATATACAATAATTGTACGCATTTGCTGAGTACAATGTGGCATTTCAGTATGTGTACAGTTGGTAAAAATTATATCAGAGTAATTGATAATCTATCACCTCAGACATGGATCATTTCCTTGTGTTGGGAACATTGAAAATCCCAACAGCCATTTGAAAATATTCACTTAATTGTTGTCACCCGCAGCTATCCCACTGTTCTATAGACCATTCTAATCTATCCTCCTATGCCACTGCCCCTCTATGTCATTAGCCGTGCTTAGGGCAACCCTCCCTCCCTCTCACACCCTTTCCAGGCTCCTGTAACCACAATTGTATTCTCTACTTCCTTGAGATCAATTTCAGCCTCCAATTATAAATGAGAAAGCGTAGTATTTATCTTTCTGACATATTTCTCTTAACAATATGTTACAGTTCCTGTTTGTGTTGCTACAAATAGCAGAGTTTTTCTTTTCTTATGGCTGAACAATGTTCTACTGTGTGTGTGTGTATTACGTTTTCTGTATCTGTTCATTCAACAGTGAACACTTAAGCTAACTGCATATCTTGGTTCTTGTGGATAGTGCTACAATAAGCATAAGAGTATAGATGTCTCTTCAACTTCCTGGGATTCCTGGATGAACTACAGTAGTTTAGAAATCTTGTACTATTTTCTACAATGGCTGTACTACATTTCCATGAACAGCGTAAGGGAGTTCCTTGTCTCTCATATTAATGGGAACTCTTAATTTATCCTTCATTTATGAAGGATAGATTTAATGGGTACAGAATATTTGGCTGACAATTTTTCTCTGGGTTCTGACTATGTTCTTCCATTTTCTGCTGGCCTATAAGGATTTTGCTAAGAGTGCCATTAATTTCAAGGAGACGCCTATACAAATGCCTTAACACTTTTTTGGGGGTGTTTACAATCATCTTTTTGTCTAGTATGTTTGACAGTTTGATTATAATACGCATCAAAGAGGATGTTTGTTGCTCAAATTGATTAGTGTTCCTTTGGTTTTTAGAACTCTATCTTTGAGAGGATTTGGAAACTTTTCAGCAGTTATCTCATTGAATAGATTTTCTAATTGTTCCCTTTCTCTTCTCCTTCTGGAGCATTTATAATGCAAATCTTTGCTCAATGGTATCCCATAAGTCTTAGGGACTTTTCCTCATTCTTTTAAATATTTCTTTATTTTTGGTCTGAATGGATGTTTTGAAAAGAACTTTATTCAAGCTCAGAAATTCTTTCTTCTGCCTGACCAATTCTGCAGTTGAAACTCCAAGTTGAATTCTTAATTTACTAGTACACTAGCTTCAAAACGTTTTATTAATTCTTTTGCATGATCTCTCTATCACTGTTGACTTTGTTATTAAGATCATGAATTGTCTTTCTAATTTTGCTTAATTATCTGTATTGTCATGCATGAGGGAATTTTAAAAAGTTCATGGAAAATTAAATTAAATCACAAGTTTATGTTGGTGTAATTTTTTAAATCCATGCATTTTTTAAATTATAGGCATTTTGCATGAACTTTTTGGTGTTTTCTGATATTTCATTAAAAGACATTCTCTGGTAGCTCTGGGAATGGTAGACCTTACTGCAGATGTGAGGTGCCTCTCAGCTCCCATGAATCACGTGAGGAAGGAGCCACCCCTGTGGACTACTGTGGGTCTCCCTGTATCTTGTTTGTGCCTAAGGGCCACATAGTGACTGAGCTGCACCATAGTGCCCAGCTAAGTCATCTGTCAGTGTCCAAGTACTGCATGGGAACTGCTCAGGGTTTCCAGGCACTGAACTGCTCAGAAAGGTGTGTCTAGCTACTTCGTGGGGCACAGGAAGGTAGGTGGAGCTAAGCCTCCCCTTCCTTTGTGGGGTCTCAGTGGGTCAAACTTGAGAATAGACTACTGGACAGCCTGGGGTGAGCTGAGCCACTCAGGAAAGGCTGCTTGGCTACTTCCCACACTCATGAGTGGTAAGGCTGGGCTACCAATTTTCTGTCTTAGGCTGGGTCACTGAAGCTGGTGGCTCGATTGATTATTGGGGACAAAATTGAAGAGCAGTGTCACCTGGCTGCTTTTAGGTTGGCAGGCAGATGGGCAGAGTCACCTGACTACTTTCTGAAGGCCTCTATAAGCCAAGCTACTCAGGATATGCATCTTAGGTTTTTTTCAGGGCAATGTGAGGGTGAGTGGGGCTACCAGACTGGTTTACAGGGCTGGGTCAGCTGGACTCTTGGGAGGACGCCAGGTGAAAGGCTCCCAACAAGTTCTTGTGCACCAAGAGCCTGGGGTGAAGAGGGCAAAATGTAAGCTAGGATCTTTCTCTAAGGCCTTGTAGCAGTGTGATATTCCTGCAGGTCCCTGTGGTGGAATGAGAATGTCATAGCAAGATGGCTGCTGGCAAACAAGCGTCAGTTACTCAGGAATGACTTTGAAAACCACCTGGCAACAGAGCCTGCCTGGCAACAGGCAGTGATTGGTTAGGGCATAAATTACCCCTTGACCGGATTGGCTGCCTTGGCTATATAAGCTGCTGTACCAACTGAAATAAACAAGTCTGCTGGCTGCTCACCTCTGGCCTGCTTTCCTGGTGTCTGTGTGGTGACTCTGTGTCTCTTGCCCCCACCGCACTCCTCCTCTCAGAATGAATCCACAGCAACAGGTTCCCACAATGGGCTCAGGTTCTGTGAGGGCCTCATTATTTTTAAAAAACATTTGCTATATAATTTAATTGAGTCAATAAATATTTGCATATTGATCAATCGACTCATTCTGAAGCTTTAGGAGAAAATGTTTTATTTTCCCTTTAAATAAATGTATAAGGGTATATATTTTTTCCTTACAAATTTAGTTTTTAGTAGATACATAGATGTGTACATACAGGTGCACATTTACATATTGTATTTCACAATCTCATATTTCCGTTTTCAATATTTTTAGTAACAATATGCAAGTTAACCTATTTTCTCATAGCTTCATACTTCTCAGTCAGCTGTGTGATGCTGGGACACAACACTGCACACCATATTTCTAATTTGTTGACTGGCTCCCTAGTATATTCTATCAGACAGGGCATTAAAGACTCATTTTTGCTCATTCTCAGCCTTTATTTTTGTTTTCATTGTATTTAACCCATAGCAGTGGAAGGAGGCACTGAACAGTTCAGAATGAACCAAGCAGCATTGTCTAATGAAAACCTGGAATTCAGAATATTACTTCAAGAGTGCTCTTCTAAGTTTTAAATGTTCATTATTTCAAACAGAAAGGATAGTTATTCACTGTAGGTTGATATCTCCATGAGAATGCTTAACTTTTCCATTGTTGTTGTTTTGCTTGTTTTTGGCGACCAGTTTAACAACTATAACTAGTTAATTAAGTTCTTTGATATATCTATTAAAATACATTGTGTAAATCCTCCTGAAATAGGGTGATTTTTCTTTGCACATTTAAAAGCAATAGTAGACGTCTTCTGTCACATCATTGGTTGACAATGAACCATATGTTCATGCCTAGCTGCAAGGAAAACAGATGAAACCTGTTTCAATGGATCCAGATCCTATAGTAATAGCATGTAAAGCCTAAAAGGGCTGAAACTTGAAATTGCTACTGGCAAAGTTTAGTGTCTGCTAAACTAAGACAATCACAACAGAAAAGGTCTGATAAACTTTTTTTAAAAATCAGGAAAAGTTTCAGTAACAAAGCTAAATGAAAGGATAAAAAGAATAATACTGACACTCAGGATACTATAATCATAATTTAGAGAATAAACCTGAGACATTCTCATGAGTCACAGGGAAGAAAGTATAAGAAGTTAAACAGAGAGGAAAACTGATTTGCAAATAAGTCAACAGCAAGCATCTAAACAAAGAATTATAAATATCTTCGAAATCTATACAATAACAGTTGGAAAGTTAGAATCAGAGATCAAATGTGCAATTAAAAGGCAAAATTCCTATGTTAAAGAATTATATGAAGGTACAAAATAAAGTGACTCACTATATTTCATGATAAAATTAAAATATATTGGGAAATGAAAAATATAAAAAGAAAAAATTTGGGGGCCGGTGCCGTGGCTCACTTGGTTAATCCTCCGCCTGGGGCACCGGCATCCCATATGGGCACTGGATTCTAATCCTGGCTTCTCCTCTTCCAGTTCTTCCAGTCCAGCTCTCTGCTGTGGCCTGGGAGGGCAGGGGAGGATGGCCCAAGTGCCTGGGCCCCTGCACCTGCGTGGGAGACCAGAAGAAAGTGGCTCCTGGCTTTGGATCGGCACAGCACCGGCTGTAGCGGCCATTTGGGGAGTGAACCAACAGAAGGAAGACCTTTCTCTCTGTCTCTCTCACTGTTTATAACTCTACCTATCAAAATAAAAATTAAAAAAAGAAAAAAAATTCACAGAATCATAGAATTTTCTAGAAATGAGAAATACATAAAAGGGAAAGTGTTAGAATGAAATTAACATGCGATTAGATTTTGAAACTAAGAAAAATGAGAGCACCAAAGACATGGCTGTGTAGAGTATATTGAAAAATCAGAGAGAAAAGAGCAAAACAATGTTAACAATGAAAAAAAGTCTCCAATAGGTGGGTAACAACCCAATCACATGGTGATGCAGAGAAGAAAGTGGTTGAATACATTATCTGGGAAAATAATACCATAATATTTTCTGAATTTAATAAAAAAGTAATACCACAATTTCAGGATTATAAACAAAGCCCAAGTAGAATAAACAAAGACAAACTACACAAATACACAAAAAATCAAATTACTGAAAATCAAAAACTTTTGAATGTCAGAGTTACAAAGAGAGAGAAGGAGAGGCAGATATATATAGAGAGAGGTCTTTCATCTGCTGACCCCAATTGGCCACACTGCTGGAGCTGTGCCCATCTGAAGCCAGGAGCTAGGAGCCAGGAGCTTCCTCAGGGTCTCCCACATGGGTACAGGGGCCCAAGTACTTGGGCCATCTTCTACTCTACTTTCCCAGGCCATAGCAGAGAGCTGGATTGGAATTGGAGCAGCCAAGACTCAAACCAGTTCCCATATGGGATGCCGGCACTGCAGGCAGCAGCTTTATGTGCTACACCACAGGGCCAGCCCCTTGACTACATCTTTTCTGTTAGGTAGAATACAATTCAGAAGATAAAAGTGTATTAATGTACTGAGGGAGTGAAAAAAAATTGTTATTGTATTATTCTATTTTGTTATGAAAGAAATTTTAAAGATAGCTCAAAAAGGCAGATAAACCATAGCCTTTTATTTAAGAAAAAAAAAAAAAAGGTTTATCTATTTGAAAGACTGGTGAGGAGAGGCAGGGAGAGAGATCTTCCATCTCCTGGTTCACACCCAGATGGGCAACACCTGGGCCAGGCTGACACCAAGAGCCTCCCAGTTCTGTGGCAGGAACTCTAGTACTTGAGCCATTATCCAGCCTTTTAATTGATTTAATTTAAATATTTCATTCTCACGGAAGTGTTTTACAAGAAAAGTTCAGAGAAGGTTTTCAAGTAAATGATATATACAAATTTATTTTGCTTTTTTTAAATATATATATATATACACATACAACACTTGTCTAATTATATATATGTATATATGTGAACACATACATTAAATATATCAATGTATACTTAGAAATTTTATATTTATATTTACCTCTAAGTGGAGGAGTAGTAGGAAAGTTCACACATTTTTAAAAGCTCTTTTGTTCACTTCCTATAAACAAAAAATGAATGAGTCCAATGATTAAACAATAAATTATTCTGAAGACTGCTGAATTGCAGTTGTTGAATTTTAACAGAATTGAAGGATTATCTAACTGAGTTTTCAGCTGATTTGAATCTATTTTTCGGTCACATAAGTCCCTTTGTGTATTTTAACCTGTATCATAGAGTGATTTAAAAAATTTAATGTCAAGCTTTAAACAAGTACACACACATGCACACAGAGCTTCAATTCTCATCTGTTAATCCCGTGATCAACAATGCTCAATATTCAAATGTATCACACGCAAAGCTGAGGATCAAAAACTGCATTTCTTTTTTTTTTTTTTTTTTTTTTTGACAGGCGGAGTGGACAGTGAGAGAGAGAGACAGAGAGAAAGGTCTTCCTTTGCCGTTGGTTCACCCTCCAATGGCCGCCGCGGCTGGCGTGCTGCGGCCGGCGCACCGCGCTGATCCGATGGCAGGAGCCAGGAGCCAGGTGCTTTTCCTGGTCTCCCATGGGGTGCAGGGCCCAAGCACCTGGGCCATCCTCCACTGCACTCCCTGGCCACAGCAGAGAGCTGGCCTGGAAGAGGGGCAACCGGGACAGAATCCGGCGCCCCGACCGGGACTAGAACCCGGTGTGCCGGCGCCGCTAGGCGGAGGATTAGCCTAGTGAGCCGCGGCGCCGGCCCAAAAACTGCATTTCTAAAGGCTGACAACAAACCCTGATTGCCCGTCAGCTTTATGTGTCAACTTAGGTAGAGTTCTCATTTCTTCAAACATTACCTTCAAGGTTGCGGGGAAGATACTATGTAGATGTGACGGAAGTCCCCACGCAGTTGACTTTAAGTAGGGATTCTTACTCCTGGTAACCTAGTGAATTTGATGTGATTAGTTACGAGGCCTATAGAAAGAGCTGAGGCTTCTTGAAGAACGTTTGTCCCTGGATGATAGCTTCCTGATCAACCCTCCGCCTCCAGGCTGCCTTCCTGAGAACCTTCTCTGAGGAATCCATATTTGCCCAGCCAGCTCCCACAATCACGTAATAAATTAATAAATTCTTTGCAGTTAATCTTCTAACATATTTATCTGTTACTTTTTTTTTTTTAATTTGAAATGCAGAGTTACAGAGAGAGAGAGAGAGAGAGAGAGAAAGTTCTATCCACTGATTTACTTCCTAATGGCTACAATGGCCAGAGCTGGGCCGTGTTGAAGCCAGGAGCCAAGAGTTTCTTCTGAGCCTGCAGAGATTGAGGCCTGAAACCCCATTGGGGAAAGTTCACCAGGCTGGCTGGAGGAGAGAAAAAAATCGAATAAATAAGGGGAACCAGCACGGACATTTAGCCTCTCTCTCCACTCACCTTACAAAGCCAAGCAAGACAAAGGACAGGCACCATTTTAAGTAAGTAAAATGGTGTGCGCCATTTTGCATATGTAAAGCAGGTGCCCCTCATTAGCCAAGCAGAAAAACCTGACTCTGGTAAGCAAATGAATACCCACAGGGGCCAGATTTCATACATCAACTACTCTCAATTCCACTCAGCTGTGTGGAATTACTTCCCAACTGAGTCAAAAAAAAAAAAAAAAAAAAAAAAGAGAGAGAGAGAGCGAGCAAGAGAACAATCACGGTGAATCACCTTTGGCACACCCTTAACCCTGTAGAACCAGAGCTCTCTGGCCACACCCATCACAGCCTCTAAGGATCCACCAAAAGCAGACAGTCCTCTTAATCTAGAGTCACAGTATAACGAGAAAAAAACAAAGAATATCTCCAATAATCCAAACAAACGCAAGATAACAAGAACAAGGAAGACATTATGATGCCCCCAAATGAAATAGACACCCCAATTCAAGATTATGAAGATGATGAAATAGAAGAAATGCAAGAAGCAGATCTCAAATAATTGATAAGAACATTAAGAAGTTCTCAAAAACAAATTCTCGAACTACAGAATTCCTTAATGGACAAGATAGAAAATCTCTCTCGTGAAAATGAAATATTAAGGAGGAATCAAAATGAAATGAAACAACCAGTAGAACATGAAACTGTGATAGTGACGAGAAATCATAATGAAATGAAGAATTCAATAGATCAAATGACAAACACATTAGAGAGCCTTAAAAACAGAATGCGTGAAGCAGAAGAGAGAATATCAGACTTAGAAGACAGAGCACAGGAAAATATACAATCAAACCAAAGAAAAGATCACTAGCAATCAGGGAAATGCAAATCAAAACCACAATGAGGTTTCACCTCACCCCAGTTAGAATGGCTCACATTCAGAAATCTACCAACAATAGATGCTGGCGAGGATGTGGGTAAAAAGGGATACTAGCCCACTGTTGGTGGGAATGCAAACTGGTCAAGCCACTATGGAAGTCAGTCTGGAGATTCCTCAGAAACCTGAATATAACCCTACCATTCAACCCAGCCATCCCACTCCTTGGAATTTACCCAAAGGAAATTAAATTGACAAACAAACAAGCTGTCTGCACATTAATGTTTATTGCAGCTCAATTCACAATAGCTAAGACCTGGAACCAACCCAAATGCCCATCAACAGTAGACTGGATAAAGAAATTATGGGGCATGTACTCTATAGAATACTATACAGCAGTAAGAAACAATGAAACCCGGTCATTTGCAACAACATGGAGAAATTTGGAAAACATCATGCTGAGTAAATTAAGCCACCCAAAGGGACAAATATCATATGTTCTCCCTGATCAGTGACAACTAGCTGAGCACCAAAAAGGAAACCTGTTAAAGTGAAATGAACACTATGAGAAACGGTGACTTGATCAGCCCTTGCCCTGACTGTTGATGAACAACTTAATGCATTATCCCTCTTAGTATTTTTTTGTTTGTTCTACTTAATACTTTTGGTTGAATACCGTAATTAATACACAGTTATTTTCAAGTGTTGAAACTTAACTGAAAAGTGATCCCTGTTAAATATAAGAGTGGGAATAAGAGAGGGAAGAGATGTACCATCCAGGACATGCTCAAGCTGACTTACCTCAAACGGTAGAGTTAGAAACATACCAGGGGATTCCAATTCAATCCCATCAAGGTGGCATGTACCAATGCCATCTCACTAGTCCCGGTGATTAATTTCTGTTCACAAATGATCATAATGATAGGACTAAGAACCAAAGGGATCACATAAACAAGAATAGTGTCTGCAAATACTAGCTGATAGAATCAAAAAGGGAGAGAACAATCCAACATGGGAAGTGAGATACACAGCAGACCCATAGAATGGCAGATGTCCTAAACAGCACTCTGGCCTCAGAATCAGCCCTTAAGGCACGCAGATCTGGCTGCAAGCCCATTAGAGTATTACAGGCATGGAAAGCCAAAACACTTTGACAAAAAAAAAAAAAAAAAAAAAAAAAAAAAACCTAAATGAAAGATCTCCACGAGTGAGATCCCAGTGAAAAGAACAGGTCATCAAAGAAGGAGGTACCTTTCTCTGAAGGAAGGAGAGAACTTCCACTTTGACTACGACCTTGTCTAAATATAATCAGAGTTGGTAAACTCAAAAGGCTTCCATAGCCTTGGAAACTCATGACATGAGCCTAGGGTGATTACTGATGCCATAAACAAGAGTGTCAATTTGTTAAGTCATTAACAGGAGTCACTGTGCACTTACTCCTCATGTAGGATCTCTGTCCTTAATGTGCTGTACATTGAGATTTAATGCTATAACTAGTACTCAAACAGTATATTTCACTTTGTGTTTCTATGTGGGTGCAAACTATTGAAATCTTTACTTAATATATGCTAAACTGATCTTCTGTATATAAAGAGAATTGAAAATGAATCTTGACATGAATGGAAGGGAGGAGGGAGAGGGAAAGGGGAGGGTTGTGGGTGGGAGGGAAGTTATGGGGGGGGAGCCATTGTAATCCATAAGCTGTACTTTGGAAATTTATATTCGTTAAATAAAAGTTAAAAAAAAAAAAGAGTTTCTTCCGGGTATCCCATGTGGATGTCAGGGCCCAAGTACTTGGACCATCCTCTGTTGCTGACCCAGGTGCATTTACAGAGAGCTGGATGGGAAGTGGAGTAGCCAGGACTCAAACCAATGCCCACGTGGGATGACAGTAACACAGGTAGAGGTTTAACCTGCTGCACCACAATGCCAGCCCCTGTTTTATCTGTTTATCAAGTTGAATCCCAACTAACACATCCCTTCCCATTCTAAAAATAAGTAATGTCTAGCCATGAATACATATATGGATTGAAAAAATTCACTTTCATGTTATGACATTTTTCTTTATCATAAATAATCATCACATAAAGTGTATTATGTGCTTATCTCCATTGTCATATTTCAATGCCAATAAATATGATTAATTTGGAATTTTAAAAAGTTATTTATTTGAAGGAGTGAGAGAGAGAGAGAGAGAGAGAGAGATCTTCTATCCACTAGCTTGTTTCTCAAATGCCAACAACCAGGGCTGGGCCAAGACTAAACCAGGAGCCAGGAATTACATCTAAGTCCCTCAAATGGGTGCATGGAACCATGACCCTGGGACATCATCTGATGCCCTGCATTAGCGAGAAACTGGGTCAGAAGAGTGTAAGAGCCTGGACTCGAACTGGGAACTCTGATAAGGCAAAATCCGTAGTGTCTGCCCCTAAAAAGGCATGTTTGACACTTGTTCAAGTCACAGTGAAATTTATAAAATCATTTTACTTACTTTACATGAAGGTGATAGCTATCTGTGGATATAGAACTATCCATGGATATATGATAGATACATGGATAAAGAGATGATAGATAAATGTATGCATACCTTAAAAAACTATGGAAAAGGAGATAAAATATATTTATTTGGTGCAAAAAATTTTGAAATTTATGCATTATTTTTTATAATATCCACTTTCCACAAATACATATGTGTGTATGTATTTATAAGTGCCAAATCACTGTTAAATAAATTTTACAACATGTATTTAAAGGAGTATATCATAATTTTATTTGGAAAGTCAGTGTTTATAAAGTAGTAAAATTATATTATGTAAAGTTATTTTAACTTACAATGTGTGAGAAAACATTTCATTTCATCTTCTTTGGAAGATAGCTAAACAATCGTTGGCTCTTACATCACAAAATTTACTTTTTCAATTTCTCTTTTAGAGGCATGGCATTGTAATTTAATGAATGGAATTCTATTTCTATTCTCTCAGGGCTGAAGGAGAATGCACTGAACAGGACACATTTTCTCAGTTTATTTGTTCTCTTGCATATCCATTTCCCACCAATAAATTGTTCATGAGACCATCTGATGTTACTTAAATTCCTTTAAAATCAACCAGCCAGTACAGTCCTCCCCTACAGAGGAGTAAAAATGGGATTGCCTTCACTCTTTTACAGGAAATAGGGGATGTTATTGTATTTTACTGCTATTAAATGGTTAGGAAATTATTAAATACTATCAACAAAAGTGTTAACAAAACACAATGCCATTTTTGACAAGCGCCATTTTTCTAGCACTGATTGAGTTCCTAAGCTAGTCTGACACAAAATTTAGATGTACATCGTGCTTTTAGATCATCAAGTTTAACGTACATAAGTTTGATTTACATATTTTGATCTTAAAAACATTTATGATATACTCAAAGTCGTTGACTGTGCTTGCCCAGAAACTGATCCTTCTGATTCCCTACATAGCACATTACATTTCTTATTTGCCATGTAGTTTCCTATAATTCGAATTTTACTGATGGTTTGATAAAAACTGAAGGGAAATTATTATTATACTCACATGATCACATCTCAACATACATTATTTTAAATCCAGATAGTAGAAGCACATTGTATATTATGAACTTTCAATACGGCACAATTCCACTCATGTTTATTACAATGTCATTTTTGGGAAAATTATGTGGAAAGGGAACAATTACAAGGCAAATTACATTACAGTTCTTCTTTTCTGCTCTTTCTTTCTTTCTTTCTTTCTTTCTTTCTTTCTTTCTTTCTTTCTTTCTTTCTTTCTCCTTCCTTCCTTCCTTCCTTCCTTCCTTCCTTCCTTCCTTCCTTCCTTCCTTCCTTCCTTCCTTCCTTCCTTCCTTCCTTCCTTCTAAAGGCAGAGAGGTAGAAGCAGAGAGAGAGAGAGAGAGAGAGGTCTTCCATCCACTGGTTCACTCCCCAAAGAGCTACAACTGCTGGAGCTTCTTTCCGATCTCCCATGTAGGTGCGGGGACTCAAGCACTTGAGCCATCTTCCACTGCTTTCCCAGGCCATAGCAGAGAGCTGGATTGGAAGAGGAGCAGCTGGGACTCGTACCAGCACCCATATGAGAAGCAAGCACTGAAAGAGGCAGCTTTACTTACTATGCACAGTGCTGGCCCCTGTAATGACATTCTTCTTTTCCCTTTCCATTTTTTTTTTTTTTTTGAGATTTATCCATCTCATTCATCTACCAATAGCTTGTCCCCCTTTTTTTCTAGATTTATTATTTTGAAAGTCAGAGTTACACAAAGAAGGAAAGGCAGAGAGAGAAAGGGATAGAGGTCTTCCCTCCACTGGTTCACTCCCCAGTTGGCCGCAATGGCCGGAGCTGCGCCAATCCGAAGCCAGGAGGCAGAAGCTTCTTCCAGGTCTCCCTCGCGGGTGCAGGGTCCCAAGGACTTGGCTCATCTTCTACTGCTTTCCCAGGTAGTAGCTTTCCCAGACAGAGAGCTGGATTATAAGTGGGACAGCTGGGACTCAAATAGGCGCCCATGTGGGATGCCAGCACTGCAGGTGGTAGCTTTACCTGCTATGTCACAGCACTGGCCCCTGTAATGACTTTCTATTTTGTAATATTCCCTGTTATCCAAACTTTGTCCAAGGAAGAAATTATTTTCATAAATACATATAAACATTTACAACAAAAATATTCATTTTGAATAACTAGTAAGAAATAAATTGTGTGCTCTCCTTTATGTTGTTTTATCTGCTCATGATTGGTTGATCAACTTATCAATAATGCAGAATTTTTGATATGCAATAATAAATTCAGTGATACCTGGCTCTAAACATTTTTATTAAAATTTAATTGTGATTTTGATTATAAAATACATTTCTCACATTCTAACTTACCAAATAAGCATAAATGTATTTTGAAGCATTGTTAGGAGTATAGATTCTGATATGTTCTCTAGATTAAATTCATTTAAAAATATATAAGACCTAGAGCCAGCACTGTGGCATAATGGGTAAAGCCACCACCTGCAATGCTGACATCCTGTATGGGTGCCAATTTGAGTCCCAGCTGCTCCATTTCTAATTGAGCTCTCTGCTGTGCTGTGGCATGGGAAAGCAGTAGAAGATAGCCCAAGTCTTTTGGTCCTTGCTCTTTGTGTGAAACCCTGAAGAAGCTTCTGGCTCTTGGCTTCAGGTTATCTCAGCTCCAGCTGTTGCAGCCATCTGGGGAGTGAACCAGTAGATGGAAGGCCTCTTTCTCTCTCTCTCTTTGCCTCTGCCTCTCTGTAACTCTATCTTTCAAATCTATCTATCTATCTATCTATCTATCTATCTATCTATCTATCATGGAGTAAAAACTAGATTTTGCTGTCTTTTATTTATCCCTGTTTTTGTTTTTGATCATGATCTGCTGTCCACCAAATAAATATATTGCATTTACATCATTCATTTGGCCAGTTACGGTCAACAGATACATGTGAAACTTTGTGAAAACTAATATAAAGAGAAAGGAGCTAATGCTACCTAATGGTTAAAAATTTATAATAATAATAATAAACAGTAGTTTTCATAGTAGTTTGTAGAATACTTTGCAAAATTGTTACCAAACTAGATTGGGGTGACTAAAATGCACTTAGGAAAGGAGAGATGATACTTAAACTTTTCATACCTATTTATCTAAATATTGCTAATTGATCTAGGACCACAGCAAGTTATATATTTTGATCAAATTTACCCATTTCATATTGGTAATTACATTTAGTGCATCTCATTTGTACAAGCATCTCAGTTTCATATTCTGCTGCGTTGTGGGGGTGAAACAATGGAAGGAAGTCTTTTCTCTCTGTCTCTCTCTCTCACTGTATAACTCTGCCTGTCGCTCCCCCACTCACAGAGGAACGACACCGGACCCTGCGCTGTTCTCTTTGCCCAGCCCTTCCCGGGTTTGCTGCCATTCCCCCCCTCCCCCCCGCCTCCACGTAGGGGCGGCACCCCCACTGCTTCCCCCACTTCCGCGGAGGAGCGGCACACCACAGGCCGGCTCTCAGGGGTTCCTCAGATGTTCCTGCTGCATGTTGCCTCTCTCCTCCTTTATAGTCCTCTTCCACCAATCCCAACTCTCCTGGCGTTCTCTCCCCACGCGCTGAGCATGCTGCTCTCCTCCAATCAGGGGTAGGATCAACTCCTGCAGCTTGTTAGTCGAATTGGTGAGGCAGCTGTGTGGAAATTGTTTATTCCCTCTCAGTGCCATATGGTGGGAGATCAGATGCACAGAATTAGTCCTAGCAGTTCCAGTAATTTAGTCTAGTCTCGGTTGCTCCCCACACTGCCTGTCAAAAAAAAAAAAAAAAAAAAAGAAAAAAAAAGAATTTAAGTTAACTTCTGCAATGAAAAATTAAACACAATAAGCAAAATAAAGTGATCCAGAAACAAACAGAACTGAAATGCTACATAGAAAATTGCTGTGGAATACCATAATGCATCTTAGCATAGTAAATGTTCTAAATTAATAAATACAGATATTGTGAATTCTGAAACTTATTTTTAGTGGTATCCTTATTAATAACCCCTGGAATTATGTCAACAAATGTTTGATTATATAATAAGTTTAGATTGTTAAGCTAATGCTAAACTAGCATCTGTAATCTACGAGTTTTAAATTATTTGCTAATTTATTTTTGTTTATTCAGAAGGTAAAAAGACAGAGAGGAGACAGAGACTGAGCCAGAAGCAACAAGACAGAGAAAGGCAGAGACAGAAATCTTCCATCTGTTGGTTCACTCTTTTTTATTTATTTATTTTTTTGACAGGCAGAGTGGACAGTGAGAGAGAGAGACAGAGAGAAAGGTCTTCCTTTTTCCATTGGTTCACCCTCCAATGGCTGCCGCGGCCGGCTCACCACACTGATTTGATGGCAGGAGCCAGGTACTTATCCTGGTCTCCCATGGGGTGCAGGGCCCAAGCACTTGGGCCATCCTCCACTGCACTCCCTGGCCACAGCAGAGAGCTGGCCTGGAAGAGGGGCAACTGGGACAGAATCCGGTGCCCTGACTTGGACTAGAACCAAGGCAGAGGATTAGTCAAGTGAGCTGCAGCGCCAGCCTGGTTCACTCTAAAGTGCTTGCAACAGCTAGAGGCGGGCCACGCTGAAGCCAGAGCCTGGAATTCAATCCAGGTCTCCCATGAGGGTGCAGGGACCCAAGTCCTTGAGCCATCACTGCTGTTTCACCTGATGTGCATTACAGGAAACTGGAATCAGAACTGGAGCCAATATACAAACCCGGGCACTCTGATGTGGAACGAGGCATCCCAGTGGCGTCTTAACTGTTCTGCCAAACACCTGCCCCTGCAAGCAATGCTGATCTCCAGTCCATTCATAAGTGTTTGTTGTGCACCACTGACAATGTTTACCAATCCATTTGTGTATGAAATTAACCAGCAAACTCTTCAATGAATCCTACCAAAAAGCTGTTTATTCAATTACATCTCCCAGAAAGGACATTATCCAAGTACCAATGCCCAGTACCTCAGATGTGGTTTTATTTGGGAGTAAGGTCTTTCTAGATGCTATTCTGCTGTAATGAGGTCATTATCTGTGGTCTCTGATCCTATATGATTATTAGACTTAAAATTAGCCCAGTGTGGGGACAGGGCAAGCTGTAGCCTAGGAGGTAAAGCTGCTGACTGCAAGGCCAGCACCCTATATGGGCACCTGTCAGTATCCTGACTGCTCCAGTTTCCATCCAAGTCCCTTCTAATGCCCTGGGAAAAGCAGTGGAGAATGGCCCGAGTGCTACCAACCACATAGGAGACCTGGGAAGCACCTGACTCCTGGCTTATGACTTCTCCTGGGCTCAGCCCCAGCTGTTGTGCCATCTAGGGAGTAAACTAACATTGAAGGTTTCTCTCTGTCTCTCTGTGTCTTTCACTGTGTAACCCTGACTTTCAAAATAAGTAAATAAATCTTAAAAAGAAGGTGATGGAGAGGGGATTGAGATGCTGAGAGTGTATGCACACAGGGAGAAATCCATGTGAAGAGGAAGACAGTAAATTGTTAGTGACTACACTCTGCTTAGTAATATGAAAGGCATACTTAGAAATTTTAGGAGTAAAATCATAGGTACAGTTCTACAGGAGGCCTAAGGGTATAGTTTAGGAAAAAGTGTGTAAATAATTCTTATTATCAGGCATTAGGAAATTTTGACTCTTTGCAGGCAGTTAAATATCAATAGAGAACTTTATGACATTTGTATAGAGTGGCTTAAGCGTACAAACCTTTTACATTTCACAATTAATGTCAAAAATATTTGGTCATTCCGGAACACTGATAAGATGAAAAATAATGCAATCAATCTCTGTTACATAAAATATTACACCCATTGAATTTGAATGGAGGATGTCATCCTAAATGTGACTATGAAGGGATTGTAGCTTAAATTAGTGACATAGATAGAGGATGGATAATTTAGCATCTATATTTGATGAAGAACTGGTGAGAACTATTGGTAGATTAAAGGCAAGAAGAAAAGAAAATATGTAGTGATGTATCTGGAGACACCAAAAATAGAAGTATAGATTTTAATCACATAAGGGAGAAATATTTAATGAGAGGAAACTACTATAATTTGAATCTTATGATAAAAGCTAATTTTCAAAACTTTATATCTCAATGATTTGCATAGCACAATTTCCCACACATTTGAAGCCAGATGAAATCCACATATCAATCTTACGGCAATGATTTTATCTTATTATAGATTTTAATGCCTAAACACAAAATATTTTTGAAAACTATCAAGGTAGTATGGTGAGCAAAAATAAGTTTATTTAAAAGGTAAGTGAGAGGGCCGGCGCCGCGGCTCAATAGGCTAATCCTCCGCCTTGCAGCGCCGGCACACCAGGTTCTAGTCCTGGTCGGGGCGCCGGATTCTGTCCCTGTTGCCCCTCTTCCAGGCCAGCTCTCTGCTGTGGCCAGGGAGTGCAGTGGAGGATGGCCCAGGTGCTTGGGCCCTGCACCCCATGAAAGACCAGGATAAGTACCTGGCTCCTGCCATCAAATCAGTTGGAGGGTGAACCAATGGAAAAAGGAAGACCTTTCTCTCTGTCTCTCTGTCTCTCTCTCTCACTGTCCACTCTGCCTGTAAAAAAAAAAAAAAAAAGGTAAGTGAGGCCAGCGCCGTGGCTCAGTAAGCTAATCCTCTACCTGTGGCGCCGGCACACCAGGTTCTAGTCCCGGTCGGGGCAGTGCGGTTGCTCCTCTTCCAGGCCACTCTCTGCTGTGGCCCGGGATTGCAGTGGAGGATGGCCCAAGGGCTTGGGCCCTGCACCCGTATGGGAGACCAGGAGAATCACCTGGCTCCTGGCTTCGGATCAGCACGCTGTGCAGGCCACAGCAGCCATTGGAGGGTGAACCAACGGCAAAGGAAGACCTTTCTCTCTGTCTCTCTCACTGTCCACTCTGCCTGTCAGAAAAAAAAAAAAAAAAAAAAAAGTAAGTGAACTTTGACCCAACTTATTCTAATTTGAGAATGCATTTTGTATTGTAGTTTGCAAAACCAGCAAAAATTTCTTTTTTCAAACTCTCCATTGTGGGTTCTTCTCCTGAAAGTCTGGCATTGACCATAAATTGGAAGAAAGGGCCAAGTGTAACAGACATGACTTCTCATCTTCATCTGCTGTAAGTGACGCACATGCATTTCTCGTAGGTCAGAGGTCAGAGATCAGATGTTACCATCCACCATGTAATAAAAGAGGTTTTAACTTAAGAAATGTAGAAAATGTGGGGCCAGCACTGTGGTGCAGTGGGTTAAAGCCCTGGCCTGAAGTGCCGGCATCCCATATGGGCACTAGTTCTAGTCCTGGCTGCTCCTCTTCCAATCCAGCTCTCTGCTATGGCCTGGGAGAGCAGTAGAAGATGGCCCAAATCCTTGGGACCCTGCACTCACGTGGGAGACCTGGAAGAAGTTCCTGGCTCCTGGCTTAGGATTGGCGCAGCTCCGGCCATTGCAGCCATCTGGGGAGTGAACAAGGATGGAAGACTTTTCTCTCTGTCTCTACCTCTCTCTGTAACTCTGTCTTTCAAATAAATAAAATAAATCTTTTTAAAAAAGAAATGTAGAAAATGACTCATTAGCCTTATACTCTCATGAGCATAACGACAGCCTCTTTGGAGTGCTAAAACAGTAGAATTTCCAGCTTCCACATCCAGTTTCAAGGAGAACAAAAAAGCTTAATATGGGTATTTATGTGAATGTTAAAAATTAGTATATTCCTTTAAAAATGTTTACCAGTTGAAGAAAAGAAAAGCTAAAATTATTGTCCTTTAAGAATTCTACTGATGGGGCCAGTGTTGTGACATAGCAGGTTAAGCCTCTGTCTTACGATGCCAGTATCTTATATGGGCACCAGTTCAAAACCTGTTTGCCCCACTTCTGATTCAGCTCCCTACTAATGTGCCTGAGAAAGCAGCGGAGGATGGCCCAAGTCCTTGGGCCCCTGTACCTATGTGGGAGACCTGGAAGAAGCTCCTGGCTCCTGGAGTCAGACTGGCTCAGCTTTGGCTATGCGACCATTTAGGGAGTGAACCAGCAGATGGAAACACTCTCTCTCTCTCTGTTTTTCCTCCTCTCTGTGTAACTCTGCCTTTCAAATAGTAATAATAAAAACTTTAAAAAATTCTATTTGTTTATCTCTAGTTTAACTTTATCTTGGGATACATTTTTAATAATTTTTATTTATATAAAGAGAATAGACTTCATGCCTTTCATAGGTACAATTCTAAAATAACCATACTACCTTCTCTTCCCCCTCAACCTTCTCTTCTTCCCTTCCCTTTCCTTTTTTTCCTTTAATTTTTACAATAACATAATTTCAATGTACTTTGTAATCATAGGCTGAATGCACCACTAACCATAATGTTCAACAAGTAAAAAGCAGAAAGTTCACAGTTCTACAGGAGTATAGACAATAGCTAAAAACAATAAGTAGCAATTCTGTAGGTAATTTAAATACTTCTGCTTTTAAGTTAAGCACATTTATCTTCTCATGTTAGATAATCTCCTAACCTGGTACAGACTAAGAGAATATGCCTGTTAAAGGTGAGCCTGTGTTATGCTTCCAGTACTCCTCTTCATCATCATCATTAAGTGACCTTTGTTGACACTTCAGTTTTCGGAAAAAATACCAGTCAGTTAAGGCAGCAGGTTGAAAACATGGTCTCTGTAATGCCTCTCTTTATTCACAGGACACTAAATTCCCCTGTGTGTTTCTAAATTCAGTGTCACTCTAAATTTCATTAATTTATTTTTTGATTATTTGCCTGGGCATTGGTTCATGTTTTAGTCTATAGGGATCAAAACAAATCTCTACTATTTGATGAGACATACTAGGACACACACTATTTGGTAAGAAATTAATTTAAGCTTTTGTATATGTTCTCTGAAAATTGAAATACAAAATCTTATTTTTACTGTGTTAAATGATATTGCAAATTTTCTTTGGGGATTGTATAGTATGCAAAGGCAATTTATTGTAAAATCTTGTGTTTATGCAAATATACACTCATACATTTACAAGTGCCCTGGTTAAAATTAGCATATAATAATTGTATCATGTCTTAGGATTCGAAACCTTCCTGTAGTTAATGATAAAATCAAAAGAGGAAAAAAATTCATGGGGAAATCAATCATGCTTGATCCAAGGTGTTTTTAAATCCTCTAGCTTGTGGTCTGATATAAAAAATCTCACTAGCTTTACCTTCCATTATTGTAATGCCAGGAATTCTAAACTATACATAGGTGGATTATATTGTAGTAGATCATAATTAATCATGTATAAGCAAATTATTTAAATATTGTAATATATATCTGTTGTGTTATTATTTCAAATTTTATGAAGAAATTTGAAGTACAAGATAAAGAGTAATCCCTTCTATTCCCTCCATCACTTTGTCACTCATGATCTCATTCCTTGCTTTGTGTGTGTGTGTGTGTGTGTGTGTGTGTTTAAGATTTATTTATTTATTTGAAAGTCAGAGTTACAGAAAGGTGGAGGCAGAGAGAGAAGGGAAGTCTTCGTCTTCCATCCACTGGTTCACTCCCCAGATGATCACAACGGCTGGAGCTAGGCCGATCCCAAGGACATTGGCCATCTTCTACTGCTTTCCCAGGCCAAAGCAGAGTTGGATCGAAAGTGGAGCAGCCAGGACTCAAATAGGCACCCATATGGGATACCAGCACCTCAGATGGTGGCTTTACCTGCTATGCCCCTCATTTCCTGTTTTTTAAACAAAAGAAATGTTTTCTGAATGTTCACTATGTGCCAACCATTATGGCAAGTTCAGGACAATTAAGACTGATTCATGCAGGCATTATTTTTGAGGTGGAAAGCACAAGTATGTGTTTGATAAAGTGAAAGTGGGCTCTTAGTGTTATACTACATTAAGTAGTCTTCAAAAGTTTTCTAAGTAGAATTTTTTTAAAATTCTCAGTTATTCACAAATATTTTGAAAATACTATGTAGAAATGTGTAGAAGGTGGTCTGGGTGTTCCACTTCCAATCCAGCTCTCTGCTAATGCACATGGGAAAACAGGGGAAGATGACCCAAGTGCTTGATTTGTGCCCCTGCACCCATATTGGAGGCCCAGATGGAGTCCCAGGCTCCTGACTTTGGCCTGGCACACTCCTGCCATTGTGGCCATTTAGGGTGTGAACCAGTGGATGGAGGATTTCTCCTTCTTTCTATAATTCTGCCTCTCAAATAAACAATTCTTAAAAAAAAGTGTGGACAAGATTACACACATAACTCTTTTATATTTAATTTGTGCTTTATGAATGAAGCATCTGTGGAGAAATGCAAAGGTTAGGAGCATTGTTGCTATAGTCAAATTGTCAGGTTTGCACTGAGACGTTAGTGATACCAGATTTTAAGTTTCATTTTTGCCATGTTTTAAAGTGAAGAATAATATGTTTGTCATAAGCATATAAATTGCTTGATCTTGCTTGTCTTTTAAGATGCAGTGCAAAAATCTGTACCTCCTCCCCAAAACAAGATATTCTGCATTTCCTATCTCTGTTAAATACAGCTCTGGGCATCCATCCAGTTAGGAAATTCAAGTCTTTGGACTTTTTACTCCTTGTGCCCTGTGTGGCAGTTTCTGGGAGATTCTGTAGCTGCAGCAGCCAGAATGATGAATAGCCTTCAAAGCCAAGCACAGGACTCCAGAGAAAAGAATGCAGGAGGTGCTCTTCATCTCGAAATAGTTCCAAGAACCAGCTCAGACCTGGTTATTCTGTCTCTTGAGAACTTTCCTATCACTTTCTGAGCACTACTGGTCATTTACTCTGATGGGCTACCACTACGCTCTGGGATAGTCCTAGTTTTCAGTGTTTACCCTGTATAGTAAATAAGTGCTAATTTACCTAGCTTGTCAGTTGTGCATAAGAAGTAGCATGCTTCTTTTGGTTTTTATTCAATACCAGGTAGCATGCATTAGTAATTATTCTGTAAGAGACTTCTGACTGCATAACTTTACATTGCTCATCATTCAGTTTCCTATTTTGTCTAGATGAGAAGATAGTAAGAACAAGTCTTTTTTTAAAAAAAAATTGAGCTGATTTTTTGGGGACTGAATTGAATGAATGTATTCGCATTTGCTAGATATAGCTCTATTTTGAATAATAGTTGTACTAAGCTGGCTTCAACTGATAGCTGTTTTCCATGTCCTATAGGCATTTTGATTGATTTTTACAATTCATGGGTTCTTTAAACTTGCCTGAACACAATTCTTTCTCTGCACACATCAAAGAACACACACTGTATTTCATTATCTCAATTGATCGTTTTAACTTCTAATCTTCATGGAAGGGTTCCAATCACTTTCCTGACTCCTAAAGTCTTTTATTTTTGTTAGTTCATATTCCTTGTTCATTTTACTTTCCAAACTAAATGAAACAAAATACTTCTAATGCTAAATTTAAAGATGTGGTAACTTACATATGTATTTTTTTCTCTTTATATCTTGCCTCTAGGTTTTTCTGATGATTCTGCTTGAATAAGGTCTTTGGCAGTCCAAAAATTGTATACTCACAATTCCTGCAGGCACTTTCTGATAAACATAGCAAACATGCAATGTCCATAATATTTCTGAGATACTTGCTGATTTAAGTGCTCATTTCTGTGTATATCTCATATACACGACTAGATACAGAAGAAGTGAAAATAACTGTTGCCTGGAAAGGAGAAAATATGGCGTTGTGTGGAAAAGAATCTTTTTAAAGTTGCTGTAGATTTCACTTACAGAAAAATTGAAAAAATAAGAAATATAGTTCCTATAAACCCTTCATCTACATTACCTAAATTTAAACATTTTATGAAGTGATATTTGCTATATCATTCTCTCATTTTCTATAAAACCCATACTTTGAAACTCTTTTGAATGTTACTGAAATTATACCATTTATCCCAAAATAACTCACTGTAACTTTCTATTAATAACTTTAGTAAGCCATAAATTCAGAATATTAACATTTAGATAATCCTACTGCTATTAATTATCTACATCTCTCTTTTATAATATATAAGCACATGCTTATGTATTTAACTATATATGTATGCATATATATATCGATCATCAGTATTTCTGTATCTTTAGATTGATAGAGACTCTCAACACAGCATTAATTTTGCATTTCTGCTGTTTAATTTACCTATCATTTTAGAACATGGATATTTCTAGATGTTATAGTAAGCATATTTTATCTTTTGATGAATTAATAGTTACAGAAGTCTTCCAGTATTATTTCAGTTTCAGAATCTTCCTATTTTGCTCAACAATGAACACCAGGCAAGAGGGCTTTGGCAGCTTACCCTATATGACACAGTCTATAAGAATCAGAATCTGGAATTCAGACTCACATATACTGATGATAGATTTCAACCCATTAAGACCCCCTCCGTTTTCTTCTCATATCCTTCTTTCTTTCATTTAGATTCTGTGCTTTTAATGGATAGAATGTTGATCTGAAATTTTTTTGCTTTCTTCCAAAGTACATGTTTAAAATTATCTAAATAAAATGATTTTACTCTATTTCTTCTCAGACTTTAAGAAGCAGTCGGTGGCAGATTTTTATTTTTTTCTTTTATGCAAAAATACTGTTGTTATCAGCATCTCAGTACTACAAAATGAATAATTTGCTAATAATTCTATTTGCTAATTCTCTCACCTTGCAAACGATCAAAAATTTATTTTGTCTTCCCTTTTCGAACAGCAATTGCTTTCTTCTCTGGTTGGCTCTGACCACTACCTTTCACAAACATAAGACTGTCTTGCCCCTTTGACATTTCTTAAAATGTCTCAAAAAGAGAAATTTGTGTTCAGAGTTTTCTCATGTGTTTTTTTCCTTAAATACTTCCATGAGTAGCACTATTTAAAAATAATTCAAGCAATATACTGTGTTCTTTACACAGAATTACACATTCCTGAGATGTGAGACTTACTTTATCAATGGTGATGTTACTGAAACTTCAGGGAGTTTGAGAAAGGAAAGTCATGATTCAAAAAACCAGTAAATAAAACCTAGTAAAATAAACAAATATAAACAAGATGATCAAGAATTTAAAAATACTTTCCCATAAACTCATTAATGTCTTCCTTCATTTGCTTAACCATTCAATTTATATGAAAGTGCTTCAAAAATCAATACAATGTTAAGTTTATTTTGTTGCCAAAATTTTTAAAATCTGTGCAGAGAAGGGTCTCACAAGGCCCATGAGATATGTGTCTTTGAACCAAAAATGTTATTTTTTATTCCATTTCTCCTTGAATATTTTGAAATACCCTCATACACACACACACACACACACACACACACACACCCCATACTTATGCATATTTTGATTGCTTACTATATACTATTTCATATTTCAAGCACTTGGGAGCCATATGTGTATTCACACAGACAACATTTCTAGGGAGAAAAAGCAAACAAATAAACTGGATATTCAGAAAGTATCATTGTTGGGAGAAATTTTATTGGCATTTCTCCAGTATCTGCCCAGGTTGGCTCTTGCAATCAAAATATATGTTTTGAAGAGCAAATGACATTAGAAGCTGGAGATGGCATTTCCTGCAGAATAGATTTAGAGAAATATTTTCCTCCTGGAAATGTCCATGGTAGTAAAGTTCTACCTGTCTTTTTTCCAGAGACATTTGCTTATATTTCAGGGTAATAAACCTAGAGATGTCTCTCGTTTCCTTCAGGAGGAAACTTACTCAAGTTTCAAAGAAATGACTCATCTTTCTCTCAAGATTGAGGGTGGGTAGTTTCACAGGCAGCCAGGTAAAATCTTAGGGCCCTCTTACTTTCATACTGAAATCGGAAAAGACCCCCTAAAATTCACACTGAAATGTGGCCCCTTAAAGTTCCCTAGAAATGCTATCCGGGGTGCCACATGTACTACCGGAATTTGGGGTGACATATGACTTCACTACGGGCTTATTACTAAATCCTTGATATTAATAAGCCCAAGAGGGTTCTTGCCTAATATTTAGAGAAGAATTCTAAATACTGGCACAGATAAACGAGGCATCATGGTACATTTTAAGCTTTTATTTAGTGAGTAAGATGCATAGGAGAGTGAGAGTTTTATTCAAGAGAAAGAAGTGAATGGGGGTTCATACCAAGCAGCAGGAACCAGGCACGTGGATGAGCATCTAGGCCAGGAAGCCTAGAGCATATGGCCTGAAGGCCATGCACCCTGGAGGCACGGAGCTACAGCAAGCACCTTCCTAGCAAGAGGCCAGGGAAAAAGAGCAGGCCGGGCCACGTGTCCCGGCTTTTAACTGGCTTCCAATGGGGAGTGGTTAATTAACCTGACTGGCTGGTGGGCACCCAGGTGTGGCCAGGTAGGGGAATGAGGCCACACAGGGGCATGGCAAAGGCATCAGGTAGGGGCATGAGGTCACACAGGGGCGTGGTGAAGGCGTGGTCTTCTAGTTCACAAATCTGATCAATTTTAACCTGTATGCCTGCCTACTTCAATACTTCTGCATGCAACTCACTGCACATGCATGTAAATCTCCAGTCCTCATAGGTTTATTTCTGATAATCAAGGTGTGATGAATGAATACAGGAAACTGATTGAGCAACTATTTTTGATATTGTGCCTGTGACCTACTTTTTAAAACATTTTTAAAGATTATTTATTTCAAAAACAAAGTTACAGACAGAAAGAGAACAGAGAGAAAGAGACAGACAGAGAAGTCTTCCATTCAATAGTTCACTCCAGAAATCTCTGCAAAGCCTAGGGCTGGGCCAGGCCAAAATCAGGAGCTTGGAACTCCATCATGGTCTTCCAGGTGGGTTGCAGAGGAAAATTACTTTTGTCATCTACTGATTTCCCAAGTGCATTAGCAGGAAGTTGCAATTAGAAGTGGAGCAGTCAGGATTTGAGCTGGTGTCCCTTTGTGATGTTGGCACTACAGGTGATAACCCACTGCATCACAGTGCTAGCCCCCTGTGGCCTATTTTGATTCAAGTATATCAATCTGTTGGATGTGTGTATGTGTATGTGTGTGTGTATAACACCCTGGAAGTCTATAGTTAGCTTGAAAACAAGGTAAAAATCTCAAACCCTTCTTACTTTCCATTTTAATAATCATATATACTAGACAAAAATTTGATGAAGATAAATGGAAACTTATGGAGAGGTGGATGAAAAGGGCATGCTTAAAGAAAACCTCTCTGCCGAGGCAGTGGATACCTGGATATGTGAAGGCATCATTAATGGAAAGAAAATTTTCCTTAAAAATGAGAAGCAGATGAAGTATTCATGCAATAATTAAAAAAAACACTTGCATTGAGTAAAGTTAAAGAGTTGGAAAGGGATACAGATGTGGAGGTAGGGAGGAGCCAGGTCAGGCAGGTGTGGTCACTAATATATGGTTACACTGAAGAAATTTGTGGAGGCTTAAATTGGGGTTTGCATTAATAATTTGGTTCAAGATGCAGTGATTTTTATATTTTACAAATGGAAAGGGTATATAAACATTTGGACATATAAGTCTGTAGTTAAAAGAGCAATCTTGGGATTGAGAAAATTAGCTTGCATATAATATGTAAAACCAAGGCTAATATCTGCTCACCTAAGAAGTTGGGATGGGCAGAGAAGTCTATTCAGAGCAATTGAGGAATAGTGATGGGACTAAAAATAAAGTGTGCTATGGTATACAACACAGGGTAGGTTGCCACATGTCTTTGTACTAATGGCTGCTGTTAACAGAATGGTGCCTGCTATTCGGCAATGTGAAAGTCATGGGTGAAATTCCTAAGAACCATTTCCTTGAGGTGATCAGGATAGTAGTTAGTAGAAGTGGGAAGCAAGTAAGAACACATAGATGCTGAGTGTCTTCAGGTCCTTGGATTTCTTTTTCCCACATAAAGATGCAGAAAAGAAAGTTGAGATATACAGATTTGAGTGGATTTTTACACAACTATTTTCTTCAAGTTGAGGTTATTAAAGAGGAAGAGGGACTATCATTTACATTTGATTGTTGACAACTGAAGTGTCATTTCAGGAATGCTGATTCAGACACAAAATAGCCTTTTTTTCCCTATCTTTAATCCCTTTGTGAAATCAAAAAATATTTTGGACTTCCAAAGAGCTGTGTAAGAATAAAGTATGTTTAACTATGAGAATGCACATTCATATGATAGGAACTGTATAAAGATTCACTTCACCAATTTATACTAAAACAAAAAGAAAATAAAACTACTGGATAAATAATGTATCCAGGGAAATTGCAATAAGCAGTACAATATGCTCAATTTAGTTTTCAAAATAGAATTAATTTTTTATTTTAATATAGAAACACTTGTGTGAGAATAAGTGGCAATGCTATCAGATCATAATAGCCTACCCTTATTATAATTCCAAGTTGGTAGAAGTCCTAGAAATTAGTTAGAATGCTGACATAGCCACTGCAATGTTTACATGCAAAACATTCAGGATTTGGAGTATTAAAATAGCTAAGGAAATTGTAATGAATTGTATTATTACATTTTTCACTGAAACACAGAGGGTTCTAGTTATCTTGATATTCAAGATATTTTCTAGTCTATAGTATGTACTATGAGAAAATAATAATACACATGTATTATTCCCTAATTTTTAAATTGGCTTACCAGTGTTTAAAGATTTGCTTTAGAGATTTGCTGTCATCAGTCTTTCCCACTGCTCACGGAACATGAAAAGGGGACAAAGGAAACTTCTCTGAAAATATATTTAGAAGTCTACAGTTTGGGGTGCAAACTGATGAAATCGTTACTTAATATATACTAAATCGATCTTCTGTATATAAAGATAATTGAAAATGAATCTTGATGTGAATGGAATGGGAGAGGGAGCGGGAGAAGGGAGGAGTGCGAGTGGGAGGGAAATTATTGGTCGGGGGGAAGCCATTGTAATCCATAAATTGTACTTTGGAAATTTATATTTACTAAATAAAAGTTAAAAAAAAAAGAAGTATACAGTTTGAGCCAGCACTGTAGCATACCGGGTAAAGTTGCCATTTGCAGTGCCAGCGTCTCATGTGGGTGCCAGTTCTAGTCCTGGCTGCTCCACTTCCAATCCAACTCTCTGCTATGGCCTGGGAAAGCAATGAAAGATGGCCCAAATCCTTGGATCCCTGCCACTCATGTGAGAAACCCAGATGAAACTCCTTGCTCCTTCCTTCAGCTTGCACCCATGTGGAAGACCAAGAAAAAGATCCTGTCTCCTGGCTTCAGGTTGGCCCAGCTCTGGTCGTTAAGGCCAATTGGGGAGTGAACAAGCAGATGGAAGACCTCTTTATCTCTCTCTCTCTGCTTCTCCTCTCTGTGTAATTCTGACTTTCAAATAAACAAATAAATCTTTTTTAAAAAAGAAGTCTACAGTAAATCATGACATTTTTATTTTTAAAAACACTAAATCACTGATTGGATTGTAATAGTTCTAATGGTGCATGTGATAGAAACTCCCAACCTATTCTTGTTTTCAAAGATTATGTTGCCAAGTTAAATCTTGGTTTTTATTTTGTGAGAATTTCTGGAATGTTTCACATGTATATTCGGTGGTTTACAAATGAGACCTTGGTCTCCCTGGCTTGCTCTAAAATTCTTTTTTATTTCTGTCACGTATCATCTGAGGTACTCACTAGATGTCATGTATTTGATTAAACACAATTTTAAAGAAATGAAAGCTCTATTCCGTGGAACTAATGGACTGCTGTTAAATGTTTCTTTGCAAATAGGAACTCTGATTTCTTCCTTTAGTATTCAAAGTTTACATATGGAACACATCAGAAATTTTATGCAAAATCAAGTTTGCGATAATGCAACAGAAAGAAAAAAACTTAACCCAAGTTGAAGGACATCAAATCTAATATCAACATGGGAAAAATTGAATGCCAATTAGCCTTTCATTTGATTTCTAGTCTAAATGAATGTTTGGTTTTCCTTCAATATTAAAGGCATTGAGGCAGTTTGGGGAGGAAGGAGTTAATATATTTGGATTGTGAGCATTCATTCATTCCTTTAACTAAAGTACAACTTCTCTCAAAAAAAGCACAGAGGGCAGGAGACCTAGAATAATCTTCTTGTCAACTGGACCTCTGAGTAAATAGACTGACAATATTTGCTAGGAGGAAGAGACCTTATCTATAGAACCCCTTAGCAGGTTGTCCCTGGCTAAAGGATTACTTATAGTAAATAAAATTGCAATCACCGGATTTATGAGGCATGGTCCCTGGAGAATGTCATGTAAGCCAGACAACTCTGTGGGTGTAAAATAGAGATGTTGTATAACTTAAATGCCTCCAGCTGTGTGAGGTAAAGCCACAAAACCTCCCTTGGAAACCTTATCTATTATTCTGGGCAGGAGAGTGTATGAATGATATAGGAAAGAAGGATCTGCTAAGGTTGCCAGATTTAGCAATTAAAAATACAGATGCCAGTTCTATTTTTATTGGAGAGAAACAATGAAATGAGTGTATGAGTGTGTGTGTGTGTGTGTTCTGCAATATTTGTGACTTACACTAAAAAATGCTGTTTTTTGAAATTCACATGTAACTGGGCATTTATTTGGTAAATCTAATTGGAGAAACAGTTGGGCTGTGCAAGACATTTAACATTTATCTTCTTTGTCCTTGCCTCTTGATTACCTGCATCTTTGAGTTCATTAGTAAACATTATACAGGCTAATGTTCAAATGATTCTTTTTTGATGGCCTGATTCTTTGTGAGGTTAACTAAGAAGCATAAGGGCTCTTCAAAAACCCATGAAAAAATGTGTGTTTTATGCATGGACTTCAACATTTTGACCCATCAAAATAAACTTATATTTGAGTTTCATTTTCCTTTACAAAGCACTCACACACGTGAACACAAATCAATTTTCTTCAATAAACCATTACTGTTTTAAACTTTGTTGAAATATTTGTTCATGAACCGTTCACAAAATGCTTCACTTACAAAACATTGAGAGGTCAAACTTGTGCTTCTATAACTGCATGCGTAAGAGCTCGCATCCATATCCACCCTACATATCTTATTTCCTCCTTCCAAAATAATATGCACAACATGGAGGGAAGAAAAGAATACTTAAAAATTAAATAAAAGTATGACTAACTAGCCCCTCAAAGTCCTATTAGAATATTAATTTTCTAAGCTTTATTGGCACATGATTGACAAGTAAACATTGTATATATGTAAAATGTAGGATGTGATGATTTGATTTATGTATGCATAGCAAAATCATTACCAAAGTAATTAACATATTCATCACCTCACATAGTCACTCCTCTTTGATTCTGTGATAAGAATAGTTACAATCTCTTAACAAATTTCAACTATAAACTACATTAATATTAACTATAGCTACCACATTATGTATTAGATTTCCTGGTCTTACTGCTCTTAGCATTGAAAATTTGTACCTTTTGATGGTAATCTCATTTTCCCCACCCTCCAATATTATTAAACACTTTTTTCTGTTTCTGTAAGCTCAAAATTTTTTATATCCCTTAAATATACGATATCATGAAGTATTTCTATGTTTGGGTAATGTTGCCTATTGAAATTTGCTTAGAGTCCACCCATATTGCTGCAAATATCAGCATATTCTTCCTAGTGAATGTTGAATGATATTCCATTACACACACACACACGTTTGTCTCTCATTTTGTCTGCCAACTCATCTGTTGATGGATACTTAGATTATTTACATATCTTAATTATTGTGAATAAAGCTGCTTTGAAACATGAGAGTGTTGATATATATTTAAGGTACTGATATTATTTCTTTTGAATATGTGCCGGAAAAGGAATTGTAGGGTCCTATGGCAGTTTTTTTTTTGGGAGGGATCTTACTATTTTTGATAATAATTATAGTAATTTATATTTCCATCAATGTAATCCTATTTCTTTATGAAATGGTTTGCCCATCATAGTTATAATACTTGTGTTTATTCTTGCACAAATACACATGATTTTTTTATTGTATAAAGTGGTCAGTGAAATGATCTGTCATTTTTTATGTTTCTCATATAAATTATCTTAGTAAAATATCAATAAATATAATAAATACTTAAGCTTTTTTACACAATTATATTTTGGCATTTTAATATATTGAAATTGTAAATATTAGGAATTTTTAAAATGTATTTATTTACCTAACATGCATAGTTACAGAGAAGCAGAGGCAGAGAGCAAGAGAGAGAGATATCCTCCATCCACTGGTACACTCCCCAAATGGCTATAATGGTCAGGGCTGAACCATGCCAAATCCAGGAGACAGGAGCTTCTTCCGAGTCTCCCACGAGGATGCAGGCACCCAAACACTTGGGCTTTCTTCCACTGCTTCCCCAGGCACATTAGCAGGGAGCTAGATCGGAAGTGGCACAGCTGGGACTCAAACCAGCTCCTATAATTGAAGTTTGTGTTGCAGGCTGTGGCAACTATGCAACAGTGCTGGCCTCAAATTAGGAATTTGATCTCTTGATGTTTCAGCATTGAAGACTATGGCATTTAACATTGTCTTTGGGCCCATACCATTTTGAGTATCAATTTATTGTTACTGGAGTTATTTTTTAACCCTTTGGGCTGCTAACCTTTATACTAAGATTGATTTAGACTTATATTTTCATATGCTTTCATGTTACTAACATCCTCTCATTTGAGCTAAAAGCACTCATTTTGTCTTTTCTTGTAAGGGAGATCTGCTGGTGATGAACTCTCAGCTTCTGTTGAGCTAGGTAGTATTTATCGCTCCTTCATTTATGAAGAACAACATTGACTGGTATCACATTATTTCTTTCAGCACTTTGGGAATATCATCCTACTCTTAGCCTGCAAGGTTTCTCCTGAAAAATCCACCATTAATCTAACACAATTTACCTTGTATATACCACATACAATTTTTTTTGGACAGGTAGAGTTATAGACAGTGAGAGAAAGACATAGAGAAAGGTCTTCCTTCCGTTGGTTTACTCCCCTAATGGCTGTTATGGCCGGCGCTGTGCCGATCCGAAGCCAGGAGTCGGGTGCTTACTCCCGGTCTCCCATGTGGGTGCAGAGACCCAAACACTTGGGCCATCCTCCGCTGCCCTCCTGGGCCAAATCAGAGAGCTGGACTGGAAGAGGAGAAACCAGGACTAGTAGCTGGTGCCCCAACTGGGACTAGAATCCCAGGGTGCCGGTACAACAGGTGGAGGATTAACCAAGTGAGCCACGGCGCTGGCCCACATATATTTACTCTTATTTCTTTCACAATTTGTCTTTCATTTTTGAGCATTCAACTATCATGTATCTTGGTCAAGTTCTCTTTTGTTGAAACTCTTTTTTCATACTTCACATCCCTGGACAATCATAGCTCTCCCAAGATTTGAGAATTTTGAGCCATTATTTCTTTCATTGAACTTTTCATTTGTTTCTTATTCTCTGTCATAGAGTTCTTTAATGTGTGTGTGTGTGTGTGTGTATATATATATATATATATATATTCTGGATAGTGTTTTATAAATTCCATAATCTTTCTTCATTCATTTTTCACTCATTTTTCTCCTTAAGATGGATAAATTCAATGATGTGACTGTATTTACAAATTTTTCTGCTCAATTAAGATTGCTTTGAACCTGTTTGTGTAATTTTTCATTTCATTCATTACATTTTTTAGTTCCAGAATTGCAGTTTGGGTCTATTGTGTGATTTGTATTTCTCATTCTGTTCATGCATTGTCATCCTAACTTTGTTGCTTGTGCTCTCATTTAGTTTTCTTAGGTTCTTTTAGGGTATTGTTTTGAATTCTTGGTCAAACGAGTTACAAATGTCTTTTCTTTGACATAGATCAGTACATTATTATTTTATTTTTTAGTGGTATAACATTTATTATTTTCTTCTTCTTGAAGTATGTATTTGGTATATTTTCTTTTGAGAAAGAAAATCTTTTAGTTAAAAGAAAATTCTTTTAGTTAACAACTTCCTGAGAAAACCACTTTCACTATCCAGTCTTACTAGGGATTTTTGAAATTTTCTCTTGCCTTTTGTATGGATATGCCAACTCTACCTTCATGTTTCCTCTGGAGTGATATTCATAACGTTTTTTGCCTTACCCTTGTCCAAACAAGCCATGCCAGATCCTGAGACTCCTATTTGTTTTCATTGACATGGTGCCCTGGTATGCAGATTTAGGCTGCCTGAATGTGTAGGCTTGAGAGCCATAGGTGAAGACTTACATTTGCATTACTGGGTACAAGCAAGCAGAGGGAACTGTGTAGGAGAGAAGAATGAGATGAATAAATCACTCCAGGAATCTCTGGGTCAGTTTTGGGAGTTCATGGGTGAGGCATACAAACTTATCCTGATGAGATATGTAGAGCTAGAGATTTTATCCCTTTATTGAGTCTCAGACTCAATATTTATTTGAAAGACAGAGTTACACACAGAGAAAGGAGAGGCGGAGAGAGAGAGGTCTTCCTTCTGCTGGTTCACTCTCCAACTGGCCGAAATGGCTGGAGCTGCACCAATCCAAAGCCAGGAGCCAGGAGCCTTTTCTGGGTCTCCCACGCAGGTGCAGGGGCCCAAGGACTTGGCCCATCTTCCACTGCTATCCCAGACCATAGCAGAGAGCTGGATCGGAAGTGGGGCAGCCGGGTCTCGAAACAGCATCCATATGGGATTCCGGCACTGCAGGCAGCAGCTTTATTCACTATGCTACATTGCCAGCTCCCAACCTTTCCTAGTGTGTGTTCTTGGTGTCACAATATATTGTAAACAGCTAAAATATGCCAGTAAATTCTGATAGTATCCTTATGGTTTCCTTTGGTTTAACACATGGTCAAAATCACTTTTTAGTAAGGAAGAATGTCAATGACTTTCCTTTATTGCCTCAAACTATCTCTGTTCTGGATGTCCTCTGTTTGGGCTGCTGAATCTACTCCACACATTTCTCTTTGTCCTGTGTGCCCTAATTTTAAACAGTATGAAATTCCACAGAAAATTCTCTTGCCTTGTAGATGTAGTTTGCTTATCATAAGAAATGTGAACCAGAGCTAAAATAAATACTCATAGTTCTAACAGTTACAATAACTTTTCTACTTTATAAGTCTTTATAGCATTTGATCTACCTATCGTGGCATTATGGAATTTCACTACAAAAGATCTTGACTCCCTCCATATCATATAACTAATTAACACTGACATATGTACTACCTTTTTCCAGGAGGATTTTTAGATTACTAGTTAAGAATAAAACTTTAGGGGCCAGTGCTGTGGCGCAGTGAGTTAACACCCTGGCCTGAAGCGCCGGTATCCCATATGGGTGCTGGTTCAAGAACCAGCTGCTCCACTTCCAATCCAGCTCTCTGCTATGGCCTGACAAAGCAGTATGGATGGCCCAAGTCTATGGGCCCCTGCACCAGTGTGGGAGACCCAGAAGAAGTTCCTGACTCCTGGCTTTGGATCAGCGCAGCTCTGGCCTGTTGCAGCCAGTTGGGGAGTAAACCAGTGGATGGAAGGCCTCTCTCTCTCCACCTTTCCTCTTTCGGAGTAAATGTGACTTTCAAATAAAAATAAATAAATCTTTTTTTTTTTTTAAAGAATAAAACTTTAGATACATGACAGAGTGATATGCTATAGAGAACATTGTAAGAAAGAAAAGATGAAAGCAGCAGAGAGCGGATACTGATGAGAGTTGAACTTCAGAGAAAGTGTATCTCATGATAACATTCGTCTACTCAATTTTAGGGAATCACAAATTTGTCTAAAAAAATCACAAAAATAAGTATTGTACACATTGCGATTCATTGTGTCATAAAAGAGGAATATACTTTGATGAAATTCAACTGATCATGAAATTAAAGTTAATAGAGATTGTCTCTCTAAGCCTTTCATTAAAGCCTTGCTAATGCTATACAACATGTTCAATACATCAGTTAATATAAGTGCAAGTTTGATGGGCTTTTGCTTTATTAGGGTTTTGTTTTGTGGGTGGTTTAGTTTATAGCAACAGCATCAATACAAGATGGTTAGTTTACATAAAAATGCTATTCGTATTCAAGTACAACAATACATGTAGAATGCTATTATTGAACAAGTACAACATGTACAAGTATAAGGGAATGGCTGAGGTTAACAGAGGAAAAGGTAATATGATGCAATATCTTCCTACAAGGGAATATTTTCACATAAATGAATCCATTTAACTGGATATTGACAACTCCTGAGCTATACTGTCAGATTTTATTTTGTTGAATTCTTCATTGGCTAAAGTTACACAATGCCAGTTAAGAAGAGGCTCGCAAACACAGCAAATACATCTTTATCACAAGCACCAAGGGAGATAAGTAGAGACCTTTTCAGAGGAGATTCAAAGGCTAATGGTGATTCGTGCTTGAAGGAACCACTTTTCAGTCTGTCCTGAATTGAAGAGATGGCAAAGCTACGTTTCCTCTTGGAAAACTATTGTTTTAAAAGCTCTACCACCCTGTCAGCTGAGTAAGAAGGTCAGAAAAACTTGAATCACCAAGCCAATGAATGGTATCTTTTACTTTAAACATAGCTCTATCTCATTCCTCAGTCTCTGCTTTTTGTAATACATATCAATAAAATTTTATTAGCTATTTCTATTCGTATTACTCTGAACATTATTGATGTTTTATTTGTAAATACAAATGATTCAACCTTCATTTGTAAATACAAATGATTCAAATAATGGTGCAACAATCTTACTAAACATTGCCACTTCTCCCTTGATTCCTCCAATACAAAGTGGCTCTTCAAAAATAGTTCTGGCATTTCCTACCAAGTGTCCAACTGCTCATTAAGGAAGAAAATGTGTTTCACATATGCTGGTCTTTGACCTTTCTGTTTGCAGAACATTTTACACTTAGGGTTTCATTACCTCCTCCAAAACCCTGACAACACTTGGCAAGATTTACAAAATGGTAACTTGATCAGCTTGCCTTGGGGCCACCCAGCAAGTCAATTGCAGGCAAATAAAGGGCAGATCTCAGACATTTTGACTCTTTCTCCCTATTTTTTATTTTATATTATAAAAATATTTATATATCAAAAATATAAATTTTTCCTCAAAATTTATTCAATACCTCAGTTTGATCAAGGAATTGCAAAGCAAACTTGAGAAGTTTAACTCAGCTTATAGTATTATAGGTGCTAGATATGTAAGACTAAAGATTATTCAGCTGTTAGCACCAGTAAGGTAGAACTTTCTGAGCCATAGGACTGGCACTGTGAGCAGCACATCATGCTGCCTTTTGTTAAACTGCTAACTCATATCAAGATGATTGTTCAAGTCCCGACTGATTTGCTTCTGATCCAGCTCTCCATTAATGCACTCGGGAAAGCAGTAAAAGATGGCCCAAAAACTTGGGTCCCTGCTACTTACATTGGATGCCCAGATAGACTCTGTCCTTCAAATAAATAGATTAATCTTAAAAAAATTAGAACAGCAATCTTTAGTATATGTCTCCTTGGGTGAATGTTTACTTTTTTGGAAATTACAACAAAAAAGGTAAGAGGCTTATTAAATTAACTGCATAATTCATAAGAGACTATTTGCATAACTGTCACAGTGAAGCTTTCCTCCCACATGTTAAACACATTACAAAGATAATTAGAATAAAGTCATAGAGCTTTACAGGCCGAGGAACCCAAAGAGGTAATTGGTGTCCTTGCTATATAGATAATGAAGTTGAGATAAAAAAGATGAAGTGACTTGTTCAAGGTCACATAACTAATGCTGAGTACAAGTTAGAGATCCTAACATTCATTACATAACATTATATTTATGGTCTATTTAATAGCTTTCTTTCTTTACAAGAGCAATAAATAGCTTAATCCTTGATCACAAGGATACATCGATCCAACAAGTCAAATATGACATGGCTTAAAATGTCCATTTAGAAAAGATGTTTCCCTTATTCTGGTTTACACAGCTAGGAAGTTGAAATAGTTAATTTCAAAACTGTAATCCACATGAATTACATCTGATGAAAAACAAATATGGAAAAACAGGACAACCTGTAAATATTCTAAGTAGTTAAAATCTAAGAATACAACTTAGAAACATGCCAAAATGTGTTTGTGATTCAATGAAAAGAAAGTTAATTCAAAATTCTTAATATCAAGTCAGCCCACCAAAAGATCAAGGAAGTAGAACATAAATCCAAGTAATGAAAAAACATTGTGATCATTTATAAACAAAATTAAAGTCTCTTTTTGCTCAACTTTTGTTTTAGATATAGCAGACATGGAATAAAATGGAATGTAACTGATCTAATGAAAAAGAGTTTAGTGTACACATTCCATGCTAGATTGCTTTGATAAATGGTAATACCACAGTGGCACAGTATATTCATAAACTAAACATAGATATTAGTACAATTTCATTAATAGACACTGCATTTTGGATACACAGGCTTGATCTGTTAAATCTTAAAGATGAAAATCTAATTCTTGTGAATTTCTTGTCTCACCCAAGAAGCAAATCATTACAGTCATAATAATGTGAACAGTAAAAATATTCATTTTTCACATATAAAGTGCTTCCATATATAATTGGTAATGAGTATGCTAAAGTTTTATAACATCTTTGTGTTTTGTACCTATGTTTGTATATTGAGTTTGAAGACCAAAAGGAAAAATCCAAAGAATAGAATAAAAAACATGGGTATATTTGATAAAATAGAGAATAAAATTTCAGATTGTTTTTTCAGTTTAGAAGTTTGATCTATGGAGCAAATAGACTGACAAAAATACATTAAAAGACAATGCCAGTGTATAATTAAGAGAAATGCTTTTACAATGAACAAACAACTGATGATGTTTACCTCTTTAAAATTAAGAAAGGAAATTATAATGTATTGTGGGGAGCAGCCCGGACTGGACTGAGTTACTGGAATTAAGACTTATTCTATGCATCTGCTCTCCCACAATATGGCGCTGGGAGAGAAGTAAACAGCTTCCGCACAGCTGCCTCCAGTTCAGCTAATAAACTGTAGGACTTGCTCCTGATTGGAGGAGAGCAGCGTACTCGGCGTGTGGGCAGCCGAGTTAGGATTGGCGGAGGAGGACTATAAAGGAGGAGAGAGACGGCATGCACCAGGAACATCTAAGGGGAACATCTAGCTGAAGGAACACCTGTGCAGCCCCCGAGAAAGCCGGCCGGCGGTGTGCCGCTCCCCTGCGGAAGTGGGGAATGTGGCCAGGGGGAACTGCCCTTCCACGGAGGTGGAAGGGATAGTAGCCAACCTGGGAAGAACCAGCAGCAAACCCGGGGAGGGCCGAGCAGACGAAAGAACAGCGCAGGGTCCTGTGTCGTTCCTCCATGAAGAGCGGGAGCGACATAATGGTGCCGTGACTCGGATATGAAGCCTAGGCAGGGCTTAGTGTCGTTCCTCCACGAAGAGGGGGAGCGACAATGTATTACTTTAGATATAAAATTAGCCATGACAAAAACAAAGTACTTAGCAATATCTGTTAGTAAGAATGAGTCAGAGTGGGCATACTGGCACAGTGGTTAAAGATACCACTGGACACCCACATCCTATATCAAAGTGTCTGGGTTTGAGTTCTGACTCTGCTTCTCATCCAGCCTCCTGCCAAAATATGCTCTGAAAGGCACAAGGTAATGGCTCAAGCACCTGGGCCCTCACCACCCATGTAGAAAACCCTGGTGGAGTTCCTGGCTTCTAGTTTAGGGCTGAACAGGTCCTGGAAGTCGCTGGCACTTGGGGAAGTGAACCAGAATGAAAGTTCTCTCTGCCTGGATTACTCTTTCTCTATCATTCTACCTTTCAAATAAATAAATAAATAAGGTATATCACATTGAAATTAAAAAGAATAGGTCAGCCCTGGGGAATGCAAAGATAGACTTTTTTATGTTTTTATTTCACAGACATGTATATATCAATGAGAGTTTTAGATTTGATTATGAATTGTTTTTAAAATAATACTTGTAGAATGAATAATCCTGACTTCATTTTGTCACTAAGATAATCCATTATCAGTAACCAAAATTCATTAAAACAAAACAAAATTATAAAATAAATCACCATTCAAACAATATTTAACTAATATATTGTTAAAAAAATATCCTGTGTCTTAGAATGAGTTTAATTGACAGGTTGATAGTTATTGGTGATACATCAGAACAAATGAAAATAGCTCCCAGATTATCATGATTATTAAGAACAAACCAGTAAAACTGCAAGCTAGCTAAGTACATTGGTGAGTATATTCAATTCAGTCTTACTCTGACATGTGTTAAAAATGTATTTTAGAATTGAAATTTGAAATAACACTTTAAAACTAGTTGAAGATCACACCTCTATCTAAAGTTGACTAAAATTGTTAGGCATTTTGAGAAAATAGCTTTATGAACTCTAATAATTATCATCCTATAAATTTTTATTATTCACTTAGTGGGAATACTTGCAACAGGAACAATGTTTTTCAAACTAATGAGAACAAATGAGAACCATATATTCTAAGTGATTAAAATTAACCCATATTTTCTTTTTAGGATTACTAATATTATATTAATATGTCAGAATGCCAGAGTCAGCATTTTTTGTTCATGGCAAGCATTTTAATGCATTTTTGAAAGGTAGGAATATTTTAGTTTTTATGTACAATTTTAATTATAATATAAAATGATGGAATACATTTTAAGCAAGATGTTAAAATTTGAAATGATGTATTATAAAAATGTGTCAGATTAATTAAGAATTAAAACAGTACACATGTATTATTTTGTTCCATGGAACATAATGTTTGCATAGCTATTTACACGCAGTGTAAAAGTTTCTGGTTGTGAATCTGAAAAAAATATTTCTTAAGGTGAGTTGAGTGTCAAGAAATCTTTATTCCTGGCTCGGCTATGCAAGGAGGTGGTTATGTGACAGTGCACAAATTAGTACCCTCTCTGCATTAGATTCACACCATTTTAAGTTATAAAATTCTAACCAATGAATATATGTGTAAGCTTTTAAATTGTCTTTTATACTCCTTAAGGTACAAATACATTCTAAAATCATCCCCCAGGGCAAATTAGTCATTATAAGCAGCTAAAATTACCAAAGTAAAAAATCAAATGTCTTATATTAGCCTTATCTATTGAATGATGACAGTAGGTTCCAGGAACTTCTAGCAAACTGCAAAGTCTACTGCAACTAGAAAAATAATGTAAATCAATTGAGTTGAGGTTCAAAACAGTAGGAGTTGATTGGCCTTTGTTGAGTTGTAGAGAGCAAACTTAATCAAAAAATGGACAGGTTCAGTTCACTGTTGCCATGGGTAGAAGTAAGCCTGGGATTTCCTGTCTGCAATTTCTGCACAGAATTCATAACTCTGTTTCTTTTATATGAAATTGTCAGTTTTTAAACAGAGTAAATAATTTATATTAAGTGAGTCAAACAAAGAAATCTACTGTCCGTATTGGTCACATAGAAAATAATATTTTTCATGTACTTTTTCTTTTAAAGATTTTTTTCTTTTCTTTATTTAGAAGACAGAGAGAAATGAGAAACACACAAAAAAGTCTTTCATGTACCAATTTACTCTTCAAGTGCCCCAAACAGGCAAGGGCTTGGCCAGGCTGAAGTTTGGAACCTGGGACACCATCTGGTTCTTCCATGTTTGTGGCAAGGACCCAATTCTGGCCCATTATCCACAGGCACATCACCAGGTTGCTGAATCAGAAGCAGAGTGATTGAGACTTGAACCAGCACTTTCATATGGTATGTGAGTGTTGCAAGGCTCAGCTTAACCCACAAGGCCACAACATCTAAACCTGCCATTTTGCAGTCAACGATAAGGAAGGAATTTTAGTCCAATGTTATATAATAGATCATTTTATAGAAATATTTTAACATGCTCATTTTAACTAATGATTAATTTCTTTGAATGTGTCATTTTAACATTGGGATTAAAGTAAGGTACTTTTCCAAAGTTATGATATGCTTTACTTCATATTCAGATAATATCTGGTTGAACCATTACCAGGTAATTGCGTTTATAGATGCATTTTATCCAAAAGACTTACTCACTTATCAGCCTCTAAAATGAACAAAACCTATATGTTCTTTGGATCCTAAGGAAGCGAAAATTGATTGTCGACTTGAAAAGGTAATGGTGAAGTTACTTCTAAAACCTCAAAGGAAAATGAAATTAAAAGATAAGTTCATTTTTGTGCACAAAGATTGAATTACATGCATAACATTGTTTTGGTAACACACATTTTCCATGAAGGTTTAGGAGACTGTTCACATGTATGGCTTTAAAAAATTTTCGCCTTAAAATAAACTTTCATTTTAATCCAATTTCTCATGAACTTTTGAAGTTCCTGGTATGATGTTAATGTAATTCTGTGAGATGCATGAAATGTGTCAATGTAGCATACTGAGATATAATACTTTTCCAGTAGTTCAATTTGAATGGCATTTTAAATAGAAAAAATAATTTTATAATTTATAGTGTTATGAAATAGATAATCTTATATTTACAATGTTATTCAGTGTTCCAAAAACTAAGCAACTGTAAACAAACACACACACACCAATCTGCCCATAGAGGTCTAATAATAATGCCAAGACCATATTCGTATTGAACAAAATTTATTCAATGAAAAATTGAGCTCAATATTCAGGCTATGTATGTGTGTGTGTATGTGTGTGTATGTGTGTGAAGCCCACTGTATACACAAGTACCTAGAATACTGACTGGCACCTGGTCAGTGTTCAACAAATATTTTTGGAATATATGAATACACAAGGTTCATTTGAGGAGTGGCTTTTGTCTTCCCCGTGAGCATAAACGTACAATGGTGGCATTAGAGAAATTGTTGGGAATTGTAGTAGGCAAAAAACCTCCCCAGAACTATATGTACTGTGGTAGGGCAACAACAGAAAAGACAGTCTTACAGACCCTCTGCACAGAAGGATCTGAAGGGAAGGGAGTGCGCTATTTCTATAAAAAGAGAAAGGTGAGCCAAACAGGTCGTGTGAATTATCTACAGCAGAGAAATAAAACAGCTTTTCTATCAGTGAGCTTACTGTGTCTTCTATGTTTGTTTTGAACTAAAGGATTGAAAGAGTGCTGTGTTATTCAGGTTCAAACCCTTCACTGACCTCTCAACTTTTACAAGGTGCCTTAACAACTTTAGACTTTTTAGTTATTGGTTCAAAGATAAAATGTTATGGGTGTGCACAGGGTTTGTCCCCTCAGTTGCAAATAAATTGAAGCAAAACTAAATTCAATTTAATTTTCCTCTGGCACAGTGAGTGATTGTCGAGATTGGCCATTTGCAGTTCAAAGAAACTGAACTATGCTGTGCTTTTTGGATAAAACTTTTTCTGGCCGCATGTATCCCATATGATATACTTGTACTGTGTTTAAATAGTATTTCTTCTCATTGACTATAAGGGAAGGGATTATAGTATTAATACAGTCTTGATAGTTTTGAATGAAAATGTTTATTTTCAGTGGAATTTTTCAAATAACTTTACACTATTTGTTAACTCTTACAAGGTTGATGGTGTCTAAGGTGGCTACATTTCATTAAAATTACTAAATTCTTTAATTTCTACATTTTAGAATGTCAAAGGACCCAGAGTTTATCAATTTTACCTGAAGAAACTCTAAAAAAATACAGAGAAGTGTTTTTTCATGAATAAAAAAAAATTGAATGTCCCAAGCTCTACAGTATAAAATATATCTTTCTGGCTTTTTCATTATTTTTTTCTAATTTTTTTCCATGCAGTAGAAAATTGTTTCATTGCTCATTACAAGACAGGCATCAGAGTCTTCAGAGAACAAAATCCCAAACTGTATTTGCAGTACCAATCAGTAACATATATCCTTAGGTCTTTAGATCTGACAGAGACCTTGGATATCACCTTAGGTCAATTTGACATTTATACTGTGTGTGTGTGTGTGTGTGTGTGTGTATCATGGCTCTATCATAGATCTACTATGAACTATACATATATTGTTCCAACTGCTAGGGAGAAAAGTCAAATTTAAGTAGATTTCTGTTCTCTGGACTCTAGTCTAGTGAAGACAGAATTTCTAATTGCTATGATTTGAATGTGGTTTGTCTCCTCTGAAACTCATCTTGAAATTTAATCCCCATTACCAGATATTACAAGAGCAAATGTGGAACCTGTAATAGGTAACTAGAGCTCTGCCCACATGAATGGATTAATGCATACATCCTGTCAAGGATTAATGTGCTGGATTTTCTCAAAGGTATTTTTTCTAATACTTTATGAGTGTTTTTCTCATACTTTGAATCAGAGTATTATTTTTCTAGAATTTCTGGATGAGACATTTCTGAGTTTCTTCCATGCTGCTACCTCTGACTAGGTGATGCCATACAGTGTCTCAGGACTCTGCCGGCAGGAAAGTGGTCCCCAGTTGGGATTCCCTACTGTTGGGCTACAACGTCAGCCAGAATAAACTTTTCCTTTTTAGAATTTACTCAATCTGTGTCATTGTGTTTTTAGCAATGGAAACGGGCAATGAGAATAAGCACCAATATCAATATTAAAGATGTTGATTAAGATGTTGATGAAAACACTTTGGCTCAACCATGGAGGCAATGAATGAGAATATTGAGTGAATAAAAATATTAAGTCTGCTAATTCAACAAACCACTGATTTACGGATTTGAAAACCACTCTTCCTGTTTAAGTCCTTAATTTTAAGACTTTTAAATCCGTGGAGAATCAGTACAGAGCAAAGTGTGACATAAAATCCTAGAATAGGGGCTTGTGTTGGGGCCTATATCCAGTTAAGGCGACAACTTAAGACATCCAATATGAGCACTTATTCTAGTTCCAGCTGTTCCATTTCTGATCTAACTCCTTACTAATGCACCTTGGAAAGCGATAGTAAACAGCCCAACTGGTTGGAATCCTATTACCCATACCAGATATTCAGATGGAGTTTCAGAATCCTACTTTCAACCTGCCCCAACCCTAACCATTATTGCCATTTGGGGAGTGAAACAGTGAATGGAAGATCTTTCTTTCTTCTTTCTTCTCCTTTCTCATCTCTCCTCTTCTCTCTCTCTCTCTCTCTCTCTCTCTCTCTCTCTCTCTCTGCAACTCTATTTCAAATAAATAAAAAATGATTTTTAAAAAAAATTCTGACAAAATATGCATCTCCTTTAAAAATGTCTAAGCAGTGTAAGCACAGAAGTTTACACCTTTAAAGCTTACATTAAAAAAGAAAGAATTGGGGTTGGCATTGTGGCATAGTGGGTAAAGTGGACACTTGAGACACCTGTATCCCATATGGGTGGTTGTTAAGAGTCCTGGATGCTCCACTTCCAATACAGCTCCATGCTGGTGTGCCTGGAAAAGCATGGAAGGATGGCCTAAGTGCTTGGGCCCCTGCATCCGTGTAGGAGACCCTGAAGAAGCTCCTGGCTCCTGGCTACTGATCTGCCCAGCACCGGCTGGGTGGCCATTTGGGGAGTGAACCAGCAGATGGAAGATTCTCTCTCTCTCTCTCATCTATCTCTATCTCTTCCTTTCCTTGTAAACTCTTTCAAATAAAAAATAAGAAACAGTGGTCTCAAAGCAATAATGTAAACTTCCCCCTTAAGAAAACAGAAAATGAAGAGCAAATTAAATCTAAAGTTAAATAGAAGATAGAAAATAATCAAAGTAAATCAGAGTCAACAAAATTAAAAATAGAAAAAAAAAAAGAGAAAAACCAATGAACTGTATTTTTCTTTAAAAAAATCAACAGATTTAATATGTGCATTGGCCAAACACAGCTACATTTTAAACATATGTATGAAAGAAAAATCACAAATTGTAAATATAAATGAAAAGGATTTCAAGAGAGATCTTACAGGTACTGAAAAAAGTGTATTATGACTAATTTGACCTCCATGAATTCACTAAATTAGATAGAAATGAACAAAAAAAGAATGTGAAATAGCAAAGTTCATCAAAGAAGAATTAGCAGTACTGCATATATTAAATAATTGAATTTATTATTAAATACTTCCCACAAAGAAACTCCCCAGGCCAAATATAGCTAGTGGATTCTACAGAATATCTTAAAAAAATAATATTAATTCTTGACAAACCTACCAGAAAAGTTCCCAGCTCATTTTATGAGGTCAGCATTAGCTTAATATCAATATTTGACAGAGTCATTACAAGAAAATAAAACTGTATGTCTGATATCTCCCACAAATGTGAACATATAAATTCTTTATCAATATTAGTAGATGAAATCCATCAGTGTATTGAACAGATAATCTTGATAATATGGGATTTGTTCCAAGAAAGAAAAATTGATTCAACATATAAAAATTGATTGATGTGAATCACCTTATCAACAGATATAAAAATTATTATCTCAACAGATAAAGGCAAAAGCTCAACAAAATTTAATACATGGACATTATAAAAACTTTCACTAAACTAGGAATAGAAGGAAATGTTTGCAGTTTAGTAATGGTGATCTAGAGAAGCCTGTTTATATTCACTTACTAGAGGCAGATCAAACTCTTCTCCATTAACATCTCAAAAAAAGCAATGATGTTCATTTTCACCGTTACTATTCATCATTCTACTGAAAAATCTAGTCAATGAAATAATGGTAGAAAAACAAAACTCTCAAAGAAAAAGCAACATTAAATATTAGTAAGTCAATTGATTCAGATTTCAGGATAAAAGATCAATTTAAGTATCCAGTGTATATCCAAATGTTGGCAATAACAATTGGAAAGTAACAGAAAAATAATATTGATGATAGCACTGATAAATTTAGTTATGAAACCAAGGAAAATATTTGAAATAATCATGTGCATCAAATTACAAACCACTAATGAAAGTAAAGTATACCCAGGTAGACAAATACTGGTCCTGTGTTTATGGGCTGAAAATCCATATTGTTAAAGAAGTAATTTTCTCAATAAATATCTATACTCAGTGCAATCCCAATAAAAACAACAGCAGATTTAAAAAAATTGTTTCTTCAAAAAGCTGAGATACAGAGAGAAGGAGAGAGAGAGAGAGAGAATCTTCCTTCTGCTGGTTCACTCCCAAATTGGCTGCAATGGCCAGGGCTGGGCGAGGCCTAAGCCAGAAGCTTCCTCAGGGTCACCCATGTGGATTCAGGAGCCCTAGTACTTGAGCCATGTTCTTCTGCTTTCCCAGATTCCTTAATAGTGAGCCGGACAGGAAGTGGAGCACATGGGACTTGAACCGATGCCATATGAGATGCTAGCATTTTAGGTTGAGGCTTAACCCAGTACGCCAAAGCTCTGGCCACAACAGCAGAGTTTTTGAAGACATTGATAGGCTGATTTAAAGTTGTATATCATTACGTAGAGAATCTACATCAGCCTAACATCTTTTAATAAACTTTTTAAACTAAAATAATCAAGTTAGTATAGAACTGCCAAAAAATAGACATGTGGATTAATAAAACTACTTTAATAGAAACTAATTCATGGAGACTTCAGATGTGGACTCAACAATACATATTCAGCTAATTTTTACAAAGTTAAAAGTACCAATTCTTTAATAAAAGAATTGAAGTCTTTTCAACAAATCATGCTAGTTCAATTAAAATTAATATGAAAATAACCACCTCATATCTTGACTGTATATAATATCCAATATTAAATGGATGCCAGAGCTAAATGTAAAACCAAACAATATGAAGTTTCCTTAGGAAGTAATAAGAAAGAAAAATAAATTTACAATTGGGTTAGAGGATGATTTATTTTTCAATACGTCAAGAAAAAACATGAACAATGAAGCAATAATGGAACACATATTAATAAATAAAACTGTCAAAATTCAATGCTTTTGCTCATCTTGAAACATGATTAAGAGAGACATGTCATAGAATTATGGAAATTGTAATTCCCAATTACACTTTTGGTAATGATTTTTTATCTGTAATAAATGGAAAACATTTACAACATAGAGGTCATCCATTAAAAATTAGATATCTCATGTGAATAGGCAACTCATCAAAGAAGATAAGATTTACAAATAAGAATATAAATACCTGTTGAACATTTTAATTAAAATCACAATAAGGGAGCCAGAGTTGTGGCATAACAGGTGTAGCTGCCACCTGCAGCATCGGCAACCCATATGGCTGCTCCATTTCTGATCCAGCTCTCTGCTATGGCCTGGGAAAGCAGTGGAAGATGGCCCAAGTCCTTGGGCCCCTGTGCCCTAGTGGGAGACCCAGAGGAAGCTCCTGGCTCCCGGCTTCACACTGGTGCAGCTCTGGCTGTTGTAGCCAATTGGGGAGTGAACCAACGAATGGAAGACCGCTCTCTCTCTCTCTCTCTGCCTCTCCTCTCTCTGTGTAACACTGACTTTCAAATAAATAAATAAATCTCAAAAAACAGTCACAATAAGGTATCACAACATACCAACAGAATAGCTATTATTTAAAAAAAAAACAGAAAGATTAATATATGATCTAATGGATTCAGTTCTGTTAGAAGTCTCATAAATTGCTAGCTGGAATGCCAAGCAATGCAATCATTATGGAAAAAAGCTTTGCAATGTCTTATTAATTAATACATACGTTAAGACCCTGAGATACTACTTCTGGTTATTAACTCAGAGGATGAGAAGACTAAGTTCACAGAATGCTGGTGATATACTTACAAGCTTCATTCACGGTAACCCTCAACTTTAAAACACAGCCCAAATACTCAACAAATTGGATTTGGACTAAAAGATTTTTTAGCCTATGCATACTTTGAATATTAACTCAAATAAAACAACAAATCACTGACATATGCAACAATAGGCCCAAGTATTCCTAACAGTCAGCTCAATGTAGACACAAATGCTACAGTGTACAGTTACATGACTTTCTGAGAGAGGAAAAATATAGAAACTGAAACCTAGACAGTGACTTCTGGGCCCTGGTTTGATTAGTGATGGGAACAGGTGATGGGGCTAATTGTGAAGTGACACAGGGAACATTTGGGGTGATGAAAATGCATACCTCAGTTACAATGCTGGATATACCATTGTATAAATTCAGCAAACCACATTGCCATGAAAACCAAGAAAGTTTGTATGTAAACTAAATTTTGGTGAACTAAAAAAATGTAAATGGAGTCCTTTAGAGAGGTTAAAGTTGTACATATTATAGACTAATCCTAAGAAAACTTTGGAGATGTTAGGGAGAAAGTTCGTAAAACCAAGTAACCATTTAGCCTTGTGGTTAAGACCCCTGTGACTCACATTGGAGTGCCCAGGTTCAATTTCCAACTCCAGCTCCTGATTCCAACTTCCTGATAATGCAGACCTGCAAGTCAACGGCAATGGTTCAAGTGACTGGATTCAGGCCACTCAGGAGGGAGAACTGGACAGAGTTCTCAACTCCCAGCTTGTGCCTAGGCCAGTCTTGGCCTTTGCCAGAATCTGGGGAGTAAACCAGTGAATTTTCTGCTGTCTGTCTCTGCCTTTTATTCTCTCTCTTTATCTGCCACTCAAATTAATTATTTAAAAAATAATAATCAAGTCCGCAAATGTGAATGTGAACCTTCTATACCAGCCGTTTCTCATAGAGCAAAACCATCTAATTTTTGGTTTGAGTATAAATGGTGAACTTACATAAATTGAAATCATTAATTTATGTATAAAGAATTGGAAAATAATTGTCTCGTCCTAGTTTTAAGGAATATAGTATGAATAGCTCCAAGAAACACTGTTCCATTTTCTTGTTTACTTTGATTTAATTTCAAAATTAATGTCATAGTCAAAAGCTATTAAACAACGTAATGTAAAGTAAAAATGAAATCCTCCCCCAGATTCCTTCACAATAACCTTTCTGGAGTGGGTGTTTGTTCTCATGGATTGAAATGTCATTTTAATGTGCAGAGTTCCATATCTGTCAGTCACAATTTGATAGCTGATTCCAGCCATTTACCAAAGCAGAACCCAGGTAGCACCAGGTAACAGCTCAAGTAGTTGGGTTCCTGTCATCTGTGTGGTAGACCTTTGCCAGCACTGGGAAATAAACTAGATAATGGGAGCTCTCTCTCCATCCCCCCTACCCCTGTCTGTCTCTTTGCCTTTCAAATAAATTAAATTAAACCAGAATTTTCCAACATATACAACTTAAAAGTATCCATTTAAGAGACATGTAAACAGTGATTGTGGACAACTGACTTGGTGTGTGCTGTCCATAGGCATAAAGTAAATTGCATGTTTTAGGCATATTCTGTCAAGTTACCTGTGTTCAATGTCGTGTGCTTAGATGAATCTAGTGAAGTAGTTAAGCACACCTCCACTTGACAAGCCTGAGGGCTAGAAAGTGGACTGGTAGAACAGGAAATTCATGTTTCTGATCACTCAGCATTCATATAGATGGTCAAGCTCTCTAGGGCTACGGTTCCCTACGTACCTCTTTAAAAAAAAAAAAAAACAAACAAACAAAAAAAACAGACTTTATGTGAAACAGGCTCACCGTGCATTGGTTACAAAAGTGTCTGAGCCTGGTGGTACAGAAATCTCATGCACACAAATTTCATAAAGCAGGTGTAGTACTCATGGATAAACAGCAAGGAACAACAGATGCCTAGGGCAGAGAGCAAGCCCGGCCAGTGAGGTTCAGGACAGCAATCTAGGAATGACAGGACCTCCACTATGTATTTCTCGCTTGAGGGCTCCAACCCCAGGACCACAGGAGTATTCACTCCACGTGTTGAAAGAAAACCTGTTTCTAAGGGGACTGGGACAGGAACAGGCAGCTATGGTCCCAGTCCCGCCCCCCCCCCCCTTTATTCTCAGCACAATTAATGGTTGTACTTGGAAGCTAAACTGAGAAATGAAGAACTGGTGTCAACCCAAGGCTATCTGGAGACCTGTCCAGCACCCTGCATGTGTGAGCTTGCTTTATTTCACGTATTCCATGAGCCTGTGTATAGTTAAACAAAAATAACAGCTCTCAGACTTCACCACAATTAAGGCTTAGGAGTCAGGATTTCTTTTTTAGAAAATCCAAGTAAAAAATATGAAATATGTGAGTAAGCAGCTCTAAAGATAAAGTTTAAGCTGATATGTTTGGAAAAGATAATTACTGACATGCACACTGAAATACTAATGAAAAAGAAAACATTTTGGTCTTCTAGGATTGAGAAGGTGATTTTTCCTTACAAAGAGAGATTTTGTTCCAGCTGTAAGTAATCATCCAAACCTTTATCTTAAGCAGTTTGAAACTGATAACAATATTTTTCCAAAACAATTATTATCTAAAGATAATTAAATAAAAGGCATTTGATTCTAAAATATTGACAATTTCAATGATGACTTTATAAAGAAAGTATGTAGGAACTTCCTATACCTAGATATTTAGTCTGCTACTAAATTATATTCAAAAAGCCTTTATCAGGAGTAATTATTTCTGTTTGTAGGTTATTGATATATTTGCTTTAATTATAGATTGATTTTCACCTCACTCTGAATAATTGCAGCAAAATTGTCACAAGTCATATTTCATCTAATATCAAAGAAATTAATTTATTCTCTTCCAGATTTACATCTATGGAGTCGTTCTATTTTCCAATGGTCATTTTTCAACCATGGCTTCTCTCATTGAACCAGAAAAAGCCCCCTTTCATGTCATAGATTGTCTGGTAGTTGAAGCTGTGTTACAGGCATCTTCTTGGTTGTGGGACAGATTCAAATGCTTGCTTTGCTTACCTTGCTTTTCTTACCTATCATTAAACCCAATCTTTTCCTAACTATCCACACAGTCACTTCTCCCCCCTAGTTATTCATAATGTAAGTTGCGATGAGAGGTATTATGTTTAAAGTACCAAAGGAACAGTGCCTAGCCAACACAAACGATGATTGCATGTCATTTCTATTAGAATCTGAAACTTATTTTAAGATCATAGAGTCCCAAGTTCATATTTGGCATAGATGAATAAGAAAAACTCAGGTTCATGCCATTAACCTGCATCACTTGTGTTTCATACCATTCTCTCTCTTCCTTACAGAATGATAGTATCCATAGTAGGTATCAGGTGCTGACCCACTGTATCTGATGTTATCCTCTGTGTGTTATATTTTTATTGTATTTTATCTTCCTGTTGATGATGGAATTCTATTTCTCTCTCCTTTTTTAAGATGTATTTATTTTGAAAATTGGAATGAGAGAGAGAGAGAGAGAGAGAGAGAGAGAGAGAGAGAAAGATCTCATCTGCTGCTTCACTCCCCAGATGATCACAATGGACAGGTTTGGGCCAGGTCAAAGCCAGGAGCCAGGAACTTCATCTAGTTCTCCCACTTGGGTGGCAAGGGCCCAAATACTTGGACCATCTTCCACTGATATTCCCAGGCCATTAACAGGAGCTGGATCAGAAGTGGAGTAGCCAGGACACAAACTGGCACTTACATGGGATGCCACAGGTGGTGGCTTTACCCACTGCCCAACAAGACCAGCCTGGAATTTGGTTTTTCAATCATAAATTATAAATTTTGGAGTTTGGTCCATAAAACCACCCCCGCAGACTTGAGACTCATATCTCATCAGCCCAAATAAGAAAACAACACAGATTTATAATATGGAAATTGGGAATGAAATGAACAGAATTGGCATTTGTCTTAGTGCATTTTCTGTTACTAACAACACAATACAACAGACTGGGAAAAGTACACAGGAAAAAGACTTACCCTGGCTTGTGATGGTGGTCCAGGTTTGAGAGGCCACATCTGATGCTGCTTTCTTGCTGGTGGAGGGCATCAGTCACCATGGAGCTTCTGTTGCCGGTCTACTCTCAGGATAATCTGTTAATTCAACACTCACATGCATGGGTTAACCCAGTCATAAGAAGGTCCCACCTTGGTTCCATTTCTTAATATCTCATAATGGGGATTAAATGTCAACAGCAGTTTCAGAGGAGGCAAATCCTATTTAGACAATAGCAGCAATCTATAATTGTTTCAAATATCATCTGACCATGTGCTCTTCTTATAAATTTTGTAGAACTCATTATTGAGACATTTTGTAAGCTTCACATGTCATGTTTTAGGTCCAACATACTTTTTAGTGTATCTTTATTCATTACACATAATACTTTTATTAAGCCATGAAGCTAAAATTATAACATGTCATTTGTATGGGAATGATTTTGAAAATATAATGAGACTATAAAAACATCTGGAAATAATATTTTCATTATGTGCTGGAATAACCTTAATCTAGTTCTCTGCAGTATAAAGGATTTAAATCAGGTACATAAAAGACGTGGTAAAATGGAATTGGATGCTATCTATATATTTCATGAATTAGTTTTTCATTTTTAAAAGTCAAACATGCAAAAGTACCCCATGTTGTACTTGAGTTCACTCTACATAAGACTTTATGCCTCCCAGTAGATTCATTGTAAGAATTGGCACTGAGAACTAGAGAAAAAGGTGAAATAGGCAAATCTAAGAAAAATAATACTTTTTTGTTAAACAATAATTAAATCACTAGGGATGAGATTAGCTAACAGCATGAAAATTTTCCAGAAGGAGCTTGCCTAAAATGGATTTGGAAACATTCAAGGTGCCTCCTTGGATGTTATTATGAAGTAGTCAAATTAAAATTAACCAGTATTTACAAAAGAATTAGTTTGTCAGATACATTATTAAATAACACTCCCATTATGTAGCATGATTTTGTGATGACAAATGTAATGGTCTCCAAGCTATTGAAACTGAAGGGAGAACTGTGGATTTCTACACCAGTGAGATCTCTTAAATAAGGGAACTGAATGATCATTAGAAAAAGAGACAATCACAAGGGTCTCAGGATTAGACAATAAATTATATGTAGTATAAGTTTATGAGATCAGTATATTCTTTCTCTAGGAAATTGGATCAAATGCTCACAGAACTAGGATTGAATTTTGAAAGTATTTAGAGTTATTGATTTCAGAAATCCTTCCTTTCAGCATTGGTTTACCATACCATTTTGTTTTTCACTTCTGACTTTGGAAGGAAGATAATGAATCTAAACTGGGAAAAAAGCAAAAAAAAAGCACTTATTGGGTAAACTTTTTTCACATTATTTCTCTGATTTATTGACATAAAATAATTTTGTCATGTTTGTCAGTCTGTTATTTAGTTTGCTCTGTTTCCAACATGTGAAGATTTAGGATAGAGCAACTCACTGTGCAAGAGAAATCAAAATTCACCATCAAAACTTATCGATCTTAAGAAGAATTCAGATTCACATTACCTGAGATTATATGAGAATTCTCAAATTACCTAAATAAAGCACACATTCATTGTGCTGTTTGCTATTATTATTATTACTTTAGAGGGACTTTATAGTAACAATCTACATATTTAAATATCTCTGCAAGCAACTGCTCATATATACTTGCACTTTTATATCTATACACACACTATATACTAATACATACTATATATGTATATAAGTATGTATACATATATATATATATATATTTCAGTCTGTGTGTATTTTAACATGAATAGAAATTGCTACAAACAGACCAGTGGTTAACAACAAATTTTCTTTCTTTCTACAGTGCTTGCTTAAAATGTACTTTATAGTCAAGACACATACAGAATTTGATTTGAAGAGGTTTCTTTTGAAGGTGACAAGCTAGCTTTCACTAAAACATTAATCCTCTGGCTATTTATCAGAGACTAAGGGCTGTAAGGACATTAGACACTAGAAATATTATACTCAAAGAATAAAGAAAATCCCCAGTACTTGTTGAACTCAAGGACTTTTTCACATTACACAAAATTATTTGGAAAGTATATGTTTGGATTTAAAATGGAGGTGTAAGGCTTCAATCATTTATAATAAAGAGATTTCAGAAAACTATTATTTAGTTTATTGCTCTCAACTTTTTTTAAATCAAAAAACTGCATACACACTCAGAAATTTAAGTGCAAAGAATAATTTTAATAGCAATGGCAAAGAGAAAGACGATTTAAAGGGTTTTAGTCCTAGTATTTCTTTTGTATAACTAAGTTAGTCTCTGAGGCAAAACAAGGAGAATGCACAGAAGTCCAGGGACTTCAGAAGATACAAGGTCACACCCACGTTTGGAAGCTCTATATGGGGTTCACAAATTCCTCCGTCATACTTTCTATGTCAGTACCACAGTACATTCCAGGAATCTGTATTTCAAAGCAAGCAATGTCAAGAGGTGATATGTTGACAAGGGTGTTTTAGAGTAGATGAGATGCAGTAGGTATGGAGCAGAATGTAGCTTTGGTTGCTTGGTTGGTTGTTTTTTTTCCCCAGAAACTTTTTATTTAAGGTTACAAATTTAATAGATACAACTTTAGGAACATAGTGATTCTTCCCACAACATCCTCCTTCCCACCTGCATTCACACCCTTCTTTTTCTTCCCTCTCATATTCCCATTCTTATATTTTTACTAAGATTTACTTTCTATTAACTATACACAAAAAATTAATTCTATACTGTAAAGAGTTCAACAAATACTATGCAAAAAAAAAAGCCTCTCAACAGTGGAGACAAGAGCTGTTCAAATTCATTGTATTTCAAAGTATCAATTTCACTCCTATAAGATTAATTTTTAGGTGCTCTATTAGTTACTATAGATCAGAGAGAACATATGGTGTTTGTCATTTGGGGACTGGCTTATTTCACTAGGTATGACATTTTCCATTTTTCATTTTGTTGCAAACAACAGGGTTTCATTATTTTTTGCCTCCGTGTAGTATGCCATGGTGTACATATCCAATAATTTCTTTATCCAGTTTTGAGTTGAAGAGTATTTGGGTTGATTCGATATCTTAGCTATTAAATTGAGTAAATTGAGCTGCAATAAACATGAGAGTGCAGATAACTCACATGCTGATTTCATTTCCCTTGGATAAATCCCCAGGAGTGGGAAGGCTGGGTTATATGGTAGGCCTATATTCAGATTTCTGAGATATCCCCATACTGTCTTCCATAGTGACTGTACCAGTTTACATTCCATCAACAACAGATCAGGGTACCTTTTTCCGCACATCCTCACCATCATTTGTTGTTTGTTGATTTCTGTATGAAAGCCATTCTAACAGGGTGGGAGTGATTTGAGTCAGAGTTACACAGAGAGAGGAGAGGCAGTGATATGCTGGTTTACTCCCCAATTGGCCGAAATGGCTGGAGCTGCACCAATCCAAAGGCAGGAGCCAGGAGCTTCCTCTGGGTCTCCCACATGGCTGCAGGAGCCCAGGACTTGGGGCATCGTCTACTGCTTTTCCAGGCCATCACAGTGAGCTGGATGAGAAGTAGAGCAGCAAGGACTGGAACCAGCACCCATATGGGATGCTGGCACCACAGGTGGCGGCTTTACTGACTATATCACAGTGCTGGTCCCACTGTCTACATTTTAATGAATGTTTCCAAGTAGTCTGGAGCACGTGGTCAAAAGAAACTTCATCTGTATCAGTAATTCAGTTTTTCCATTTGTAAAATGAAGATAATAATGGTGTATATCCCATGATTACTGTGAACATTACATGAACACATAGTATGCAGTGATGTGTATACAATCACTTGCTAATTTTTATCATCATTTTTTTTTTTTTGACAGGCAGAGTGGACAGTGAGAGAGAGACAGAGAGAAAGGTCTTCCTTTGCCATTGGTTCACTCTCCAATGGCCGCCACAGCAGGCGCGCTGCTGCTGGAGCACCGCGCTGATCCGAAGGCAGGAGCCAGGTGCTTCTCCTGGTCTCCCATGGGGTGCAGGGCCCAAGGACTTGGGCCATCCTCTACTGCACTCCCTGGCCACAGCGGAGAGCTGCCCTGGAAGAGGGGCAACCGGGACAGAATCCGGCGCCCCGACCGGGACTAGAACCCGGTGTGCCGGCGCCGCAAGGCGGAGGATTAGCCTACTGAGCCGTGGTGCCGGCCGCTAATTTTTATCATCTTTAAAAGTAATTGAGAGATCAAATCTATTCCTTAGCAAATGATGTTTAAGGACCTTCACTGAAAATCTTAAGTCTTCCTCCATTTCTTGCAATATACTAAGCACCATGGGAAATAGAATATAATTTGCTTCCAAGCATTTCTATTTTATTTACTAATTAATTTATTTGAAAGGCAGAATGACAGAAAGAGAGGAAAAGACACAGAAAGAAAGAAATCTTTCATCTTCTGGTTCTCTCTCCAAATGCCTGCAATAGTTAGGACTAGGCTAGGTCAAAGTAGAAATTCAGGTATTTGAACATCCTCTGAGGCCTCCTTGATATGCCTTAGCAGGAATCCGAATCAGAAGAGCAGTCATGCCCCACAGTCAGATCATGAAGTCAATCAAATAAATCCCAGACCATCACACCTGACAGACCTAATGTTTCTTCCCAGAGTAAATGTTTTGAATGTGTAACTGCTGCTTCAGGTTGTCTATAAGGCTTTGTAGGCTGGTATTCTATCATCTGTCTGAAATGGATGGGAAGTTGCCCACACAAACAAGTCTTTTCCTAATAAAAGTAATTGGTTCCTCTTCTCTCAGATTCATTCTTCTTTCTATACCTGTCTGGATGAGATATTCCAGGTGTTTTGTAAATTCTTATTATATTGCTTTTCCCCACTTCCCTAAGTAATTAAGAAAATATTCCATTAACTATAGTATTTGACACCAAGATAGCTATGAAATTAAAAAAAAAAATAAAGAAAACCACTACACTTTAGTCAACACAAAACTACTTTGAAGAGATTTCTGATTTTCACCTTTGTTTGGTGATGTGTTAGTAGTGAACAGAAATATAATGGCCAAATATTTCTTCAGCCACTCCCTTCTATCCACCATCTCTCTGAAAAATTGTCATTCAGGGCAAAGCTAATTATGTAACAGCAACAAAGCTATTGATTTACAAAGAGCCAGCTACTGGTTACTAAAAAGGGTCTGTAATTAAACACTGATCATTTCTGTTTGAAAAATGCCTTGTCAAGAGAATAGCCCTAGAAAATTCTGCACATATATGACTAAAATGTATTAGTATGAAGCCTTTTGCATGGTAGAGAGAGTGATATCATGCACTTGTGTTACCTTGTACTATCATGATATATCTGGAATCTCACAGTAATTACGCATCTGACTTTTCTAAATTGTTTATAAGGGATGTTAATTGAAATTATTTATCGTTAGTAAATATTGACAAACTCTTTCTAAATCCAAGAAGGATATTAACAGTTAAAAATGTTTTCAGCATTCTGCACTATGGCATATTGTGTTAACCTGCAGCATGTGACACCGACATCTCATGTGAGCAACAGTTCGAGTCCCAGCTGCTCCTCTTCCAATCCAGCTCTCTGCTAATGGGCTGGGAAAAGCAATGGAAGATGCTCCAAGAGCTTGGGCCTCTGCAACCTAGGTGGGAAACCTGCATGAAGTTCCTGGCTCCTAGCTTCAGCCTGGCCCACCCTGGCCATTGTGGCCATCTGGAGAGTGAACCAACAGATCTCATCTCTCTCTCTCTCTCTCTCTCTCTCTCTCTCTCTCTAAATCTGCTTTGCTCTCTGTAGTTCTGACTTTCAAATAAATAAATAAACCTTTTAAAAAATGCCTGAAGTTTATGTTTTTATGGTAGATACATCGCATAGTATTCTTTTCTATTCTGGCATGAATAAGATTCCTAAAGAGTATCAATGCACCTGTAGCATTATGGGTACAAGAAATTTGCAGACAACAAAAGATATGCTTTATTCTTCAGGTTAAAACTGAAACTTCAACTATTATACTATCACTGAGTATAAATATGATAATTTTGGTTTATGTAGGACTACTTGATTTTTATAAATATAGTAAGGGGTTTTTTAATAGTAAGTCTAAAGATTTGACTACTTCATTGCATATTTCAATAGAAAAAAGAAAAAAATTTCCACATGTTTCTGTGACTCACTGCAGTCTTCCATATATGTATAAGCATCTTATAAATTAATATATTATTATAAAGTTATATTTATATTGTTGCAGAAAATGTATTAAATATTTCTCCTCATTTAATGTATAATCAATTTATTACAGTTTTCCTATTTATCATTTTAATATTTTGAATGCTGTTTTCAGCTTCATTTTTTTCATTTTGGGCAACTGTACACAAAAGGGGACTTTTATTTTTACAACTTCCTGTACAGTTATATTCCACCCAACTAAAATACCCAGAGTGTGTCATGCACAGTGGCTCATGGATGGACAAGAATAGTGTGTGCCATCAGCAGCCTGGGTTAGGCTGAGAGACACAAAGACAGTGGAAGTACAGCAAGCAGCCTCTTCCCTCAGTTTCCATGATCTTCGTGCCATTTTTCCTTAACACCAATTCTCAATTGCTTCTTTTGCTTTCCTCAATTCATTGACGTTTCCTTTTTACTCTTTCTCATTTCTCCCTTCATTTCTCCACTCCCAACTATTTTTTTAAAGATTTTATTTATTTATTTGGGAGTTAGAGTTACAGACAGTGAGAGGGAGAGACAGAGAGAAAGGTCTTCCTTTTATTGGTTCACTCCCCAATTGGCTGCAAGGGCTGGAGCTGTGCCAATCGGAAGCCAGGAGCCAGGTGCTTCCTCCTGGTCTCCCATGCAGGTGCAGGGGCCCAAGCACTTGGGCCATCCTCCACTGCCCTCCCAGGCCACATCAGAGAGCCAGACTGGAAGAGGGACAGCCGGGACTAGAACAAGCACCCATATGGGATGCCAGCACTGCCACAGGCAGAGGATTAACCTAGTGCACCACGGTGTTGGCCCCACACTCCCAACTATTTTTAACACTTTATTTATTTATTTTAAATATTTTATTTATTTATTTGAGAGCTAGAGTTATAGACAGTGACCCAACTATTTTTAGAGACTTAGAAGTACATTCAAATTCATTTACAGAGCATATTTCAAATTTTCTCTTAAAATACACTGAAATGTTGAAAACAAAAATGTTTCCAGTTTCTGTCCTGAAAGTATTCCAAAAGGCCTATCTTATTCAGGAATCGGTTTGGCCTGCTGCCTGTTTATGTGAACAGAGATGTACTGGAACCCAGCCACATCCAATTGTTTATTTATTAAATGTGTGGCCATTTTGCTGTAGGGTGGCAGGCTTGGGTGTTTGTAACAGGAACCACTGACTCACAAAGCCTAATATACTTTGCCAACATTTGCTCTGTAGCTGCTAAGACCCTCAGTGGATAACATTTATATGGATTCCCTTTGTCAAGTGTCCCTCATGAGTTCTACACATGTTGTTTTCCAGTTATTTAGCAGTCCTTTGTCAACCTTGCTCACAGGCTGAATTTTTAGCTAGTCCACAGGGGAAATAAATGAGGACTTCCTGAAGCTACTATCTTTATGTTTGCCACACAGCACACCTACAGCACAACCTGGGTCTGTATCCGTCTTTTGTCCTTTCTTTCTTCCAGCCATCTCATTTTTTCCTGCCTACTAAGCATGAGACCCTTGAGATCCTGGACACTCAATCCCCTCTTCTCTGAAAATGAGAGGGAGGAACTACAATCTCATCTACCTGCACTTTCAAACTTCCCATTGTGTGTGCATGCTGCTTTGCAAGAAGAAAGTCAAGTTCAAAATTTTCAAAAGTCATTTAATCAGGTTGATATCTCTGACCCCCAAATCCTCAGGATTAAGATTAAAAATTCGAAAAGTCCCCTTATATCCTTTGGCTTCTTTTTCATTAGTTTGTTTTTCCTCTTCTATAACAATTTCCTACAAAAGTAGTCAAGGTTTCTCCGTTTGTCCTTCCTAGTCTCACATTTGTTATCAAATCTCCAGAGACTAACTTATTACTTAGCACATATTATGTTTTCAGTAAATGTTTAATGGGAGAATGGTTTTATTAACAGCTTGATTAAGAAATTCAGCAATTTAATAATTCCTTTTTCACAAGTCTGTTATGCAGAGAGAAGGTCATTGTTTTATTGCATTTATAACTCACTCCAACCTCCTTATGCCTTTCAAAGAAAAAGAAATTTTCAAAAGTACAATTTATAAAACAATAAAGTCCAAACAAAATGTGAAGTCCCATCAGACACTGCTTTGTCAATCTATCTAAAATTATTCAGTCTTTCCAATTGTCTCCTCCCACAAAAAAAAAAGGGGGGGTTGTTGGAGAGTCAAGACTTCAAAACATAGAGTTGGATTCTTTATAAAGACATCAGCTGATTCCTTTGTCCACAGCATAATGTCTTTTTTGCTGGATTTCTATGGCCTTGCTAAACAGAATCACAACTCCGCTTGCTCAGAATTCACATTTGTTTTCTTTCTCCCCAGCTCTTTTCTCCCTCTCTGTCTCTGTATCTTGATTTCCTTCCTTCCTTCTTTTCCTCTCTCATTCAGTCTCTCTTCCCAGAATTCCAGGTCTATAAAAAGGGGAAGTCTATAGTACTTTCACATTCTGCTTTTTAAAAATGTATTTATTTTTTGTCTGTTTCCATCTTATTCAAAAGTAAGAGAGAAAGAGAGAGAGAGAGAAACAAAGATAGAAAGAGATCTTTCATTCAATGGTTCAGTCTCCAAATGCTTACAACAGGTGGCCCTGGCCCAGACATAAGCCAGGAACTGGGAAATCAATCTGGGATCTCTCACATGATTCATGATCTGCTGCCTCCCAGGGTGCACTTTAGTAGGAAGCTAGAATTGGGACTTGAACCCAGTCACTGCAATATGGGATCAACTGTCCCCAAAGTATCTGCAATGCTACACCAAATGCAACCCACATCCCACTTTTGCTGACCACTGTTAGCCACTTTGCCCTGTATGTCAGAGGTCACTGCAGAATCTTCTTTACACAACAGTACCCTCTGAGAGAGGCCCTCTATGATTGATCCTTTATATTTAAGGGGACAGGGCCACAATGGGAAAACAAAGAAATAAACAAAAATGTGAAATACCATTCATGTGGAGCTGAGGGCAATTATCCATGGATCTGTTGTGTTTCTATGTTTTGAATAGCAAATTATTGACTGAGTTTTCCCAAGTTAGCTTTTCAAAGAAATCTGTACAGCACACAAACTCTGTAGATGGAATTTATGACATTCTAGACAAGTAGCCAGCATGCTTACTATTCATTCTCAAATAGTTGAGTTTCCTGAGCTTAAGACCCTGGCATGTTTTGTAGGATTCTCCCTTAAATCTCCCTGTGAGAATTTGGACTCAGAAGATTGATTTAAGAAATTGTCAGTACTCTGCCTACTGCTATGATTGTGAGTAAAAGAGTACTTTTGTCCCTGACAAATGGGTCTTGAATCTTCTGCCAGTATTACTAATAAAATAGTGTCAGAGTAACTTCTTAGCTTGCAAGTTGAGTAAAATCTCAAGCATATTACAATTCTTCATAGTCTCTTTCAAGATTTCCCAATTTATGCAATGTACTTCATCCATCCAATGAATTACTGCCTGTTTCTTTCTCTTTGCATTTCTTTTGTAACATATTTTAAAGCTTTTGTCTTACAGTTGCATATGTTAGAAAACCTGGGTTATCAACCATGTACTCAAAATATAAAATACAGCTCTGTATTAATGAATGTCATAAGATAACTCTGATACAATAATACTCAGGGAGATAGTGTTATGTTGACAGTATAATAAGAAAAAGTGTGGGACACAGCAGGTTAAGCTTAGAATGCTCACATCCCATATTGGACTGGTGCCCTTTCAACCCCATCTATTCTACTTCCTACCTAGCTTCCTGCTGATCTTGGAATGCAGCAGATGATGGCTCAAGTATTTGAGTCCCTGCCTTCTACTGGGAGACCCAGATGGAGTTCTGGCTCTTAGCTTCAGCCTGGCCCAATCCTGGATGTTGAGGGCATTTGGGGAGTGAGCCAGCAGATGGAAGATCTCTCTCTCTCCTTCCCTCCCTTTCCCTCTCTCTCTCTCTCTCTCTCTCAATTTCTTGATCTCTCTCTCTCTCACCCTGCCTTTCAAATAAATAAAAATAAACATTTAAGAAAAATATAGAATAGAACAAATATAAACACCACTATCCCTGCTGAACAAAGGCAGAAAGATCATCCACAATATATTAGTGTATCATATCTGTCAATCTGGATAAGTAGATAGGTAGATAAATATATATATATGGAATTTTTAAAGAATACTTAGAAAATCAACATTATCTCTTAAGTCCACTTTTCCATGAAATATTTGAGGTTCCTACCTGGATTCAGATATAAATACAAATAGTAGTTACAGACATTTACCAATATCAAGTGTTTTTAGTCTATAAATTTAATATCTTTTAGCATTTAATAAAAGGTAATGAAATAAGCCTTATTAACTGGCTAAAGAATGAAATTATATGATTATGTATATTAATGTAGAAAACTCATTTCACTAAATTCAGTATTTTCTTCTAATCAAAGCCTTACCAAACTGAGAATTAAATGATATGTCTTAATGTGATAAAGATATCTAAAAAAAAAAACCCTAAAACTAACAAAATACTTCATCATGAATGCCTCACTAATTTTCTCTTGACAATGAGAATAAAATAAAGATATACACTCTTGGCACTGTTATTTTACATAGCATTGGAAGGCCTGGCCTGTGGAATAAGACTCTAAAATAAAGTAAAAAGATGCATATTCAAAAGGAAGAAATAAAACTCTGTCAGGAGCATATGACTTTCTTGCTAACATAGAAAACTCCAAGTGATGTACAAAGTTCTATTGGACTTAATAAGGAAATCTAGAAAGGTCATAGAATGTTATGTCAGTACAGAAAAAAATACATTCTATGTCCATATACTAACTATGAACCTGTAGAAATGAAAAAAAAACAGTAAAATATATTCACAATTACTCCAAGTATAACATATCTGACTATTCAAAAAAAAATAAACAGGGATTTTATGCTGCAAACTACAAATCCTTGGTTAAAATAATTTTTAAAGCTATGTAAGTAATTGTGTTCTTGAATTCAATATTCAGTAAAGATTTCAGTTCTCTCCAAATTGATCTATAGAGTCAATCCAATTCCTGTCAAACTTTCAACAAGAATTTTTAAATCGGTTAAAACATATTTATCTTTTTTTTTTTTTTTTGACAGGCAGAGTGGACAGTGAGAGAGAGAGACAGAGAGAAAGGTCTTCCTTTTGCCGTTGTTTCACCCTCCAATGGCCGCTGTGGCCGGCGTACCGCACTGATACGATGGCAGGAGCCAGGTACTTATCCTGGTCTTCCATGGGGTGTAGGGCCCAAGCACTTGGGCCATCCTCCACTGCACTCCCTGGCCACAGCAGAGAGCTGGCCTGGAAGAGGGGCAACCGGGACAGAATCCGGCTACCCGACTGGGACTAGAACCTGGTGTGCCAGCCCCACAAGGCGGAGGATTAGCCTAGTGAGCCACGGCGCTGGCCAAAACTTATTTATCTTAAAATTATATGGCAAGTCAAAGAAATAGAGTACCTAAATAATTTTGATAAAGGAGAATTTATTAAGTGGAGTCATGCTACTCAATTTCAAGTTTTCTATTACAGTAGTCAACAGAGTATGACACTGGTAGAAGGAGAGATAAAGGATGGATAAAAGAGTCAATGGAACAGAAGCAAGAACTACGAGAAATAAATCCATGCAAAGACACACAGGTAACTTTAGAAACAGTTTCAAAATCAATCAAATGGAAAAAGGTAAATCTAGAGGTGATTGTAAGTGTCTATATCTGTGACATGACATCAAATATTTACTGAAAAACATATGATAATAGTGTTAAACGCACAAATTTGTGACTTCTAGGGGTGGTTTATAGTCTAGCTAACAGCACGGGATAAAGAATTATCCTGATTTGATGGTACACTATACATTTGTAAAATGTCACCATTGGGTAAAATTAAGTGGTGGGTATGTTGGATATTTCTGTCATATTTTTTCAACCTCTTATGGATATATATTTATTCCAAAATTAAAATTTAAAACAACAAAAATGCATAAAGAACAAACTGAAATAGACCAGTTAAAGATACATATTGCCAGAATGGAAAAAATGAAATATAACCCTATTATAAGTTGTCAATAAGAAATTCAAGTCTTATGATATGGATAGGGTAAATGTCTAGGGACATACACCATGTAAAATACTTTAGAAACTTGAAAAGTCTGTATTAACATCACAAAAAATCAATTTAGGGGAAAATAGGGAATAAGGAGTGGCAAAAAGGAATATACACAGGAAAGGAGAAATAAAGAAATCCATATTTTCATACAACAAAACTATTTATATAGAAAATCCAAAGGAAATCATGAAATTATAGGAGAGCAAGTGAGTACACTATTTGCAGAAGACAGGACAATACCCAGAAATCCATTTCATCTCTACATATGGGAAAAATGCAACTGGAAATATTTTGAAGAAATTATATTAACAATAACTTTAAAGAATTAAATATTTTAGTATAAATATAATTATATAAATGCTTAAAACTATAAAATTTTGATTTAAAAATTTACAGATGATCTAAACAATTGGAAAAGCATAGTGTATTGCTGATTTAGACAGCTTGGTCACTAAGTCATTTTCTCTCAATTGATGTATACATATAACATAGTTACAAATAAACTCTCACAGTATTTTTATAAATAGATACCAGAGACATTTGTATATAAATGTAAGGGAATTGGAATAGTCACAATAATTTTTTTTAAAAAATAAACCTTTATTTATGGGAATTACACTACTTGTCATAAAATTTAATATACAGTTATGTGAATGCAGACACTCTGGAATTGGTGATGGGCTACACACATCAATCAAAAGACCAGAACAGCCATTCTGGAAATTGACTTACAGAATTCCCACTGATTTTTGAAGTGGGTGCAAAGCCTCTTCTAGAAGTCGGAACAACACAGACATCGTGATAGGAAATAAACAAAGCCCACCTAAGCCTCACACCTTATACCAAGAAATACACAATGAATGAATAAAACTAAAAATGTCAGGTAGATGGCCATGTTAACTAACATGTAAAACTCTGGAATTCAAAAAGTGATCATCGGAAAAATGTTCATGATCTCAGATTATGCATAGATTTCTCAGAATTATCACAAAATCACAATTCTTTTAAAAATTCTAAATTTGACTTCAAGTAAAATAAAATCATTTAATCTGTGAAAGACAGTAGCTCATAATCAGCAAAACTTGGGAAAAACCTCAAATGTCATTCAATAGTATTACTCCATCCAAAGAAAAATAGTTCAAACAATAAAAATGGTGAATTATTGACACGATCAATAATGTAGATAAATTTCAATGACATTACTTCGAGTCAAAGAAGCCATTCTCAAAAGTTAACATACTGCCTAGCTTTATTTATGTTGTATTTTCAAAGAGATAAAACTCTTTAGTAATGAAGAATAGATTAGTTGTTTCCAGGGCTTGGAGAATACAATGGGTGTATAACTGGATGAAGGGCTAGGGCGAAATGCTCAGCTTGGGGTGGGGTGGGAGGGATGGTGATTGGACTATCAGATAGTCTCATTACTGTAGTAGGTATAACATTCTTGCATACATTAAAATTTACAGAATTTTTTATGCAAAAAGTCAATTTTATACCTACATTAAATAGAAAGTGCTCTTAAAAATAAGGAAAAAATGGGAAACATATCTGTTAGTGTACTACCTTTACAAAGTCTAAAGCAATTTGCTTTCATATCAGGGTCACCAGATATAATAAACAGAGTTTAGTTCAAATAACTTTAATAATATTTAAATTTTTATCTGATTCAGGTAATCAAGGCAAATTCTCTGAAAGTAAAGCATTTAAAACTATACAGTTATTTTAAACTTAGTGACAATTTTCATATTATAAAAATAATTATTGTTAAAGATTTCTTGTTTGTTTATTTGAAAGGCAGAGTTATTGAGAGAGAGGAGGAGATATGGAGAGAGAGAGGGATCTTCCATTTGCTGGTTTGCTTTCCAAATGGCTGCAATGGCGGGGGCTGGGCCAGGCTGAAGCCAGGTGTCGCTCATTGATGTATAAGTAACTGTGGCCTAATGATCCAGCATTTGAAACAGCTGACTGTTTTACTCTGTCTAAAGGAAAGGTTCAGAGCTGGTGTTCAGCATGCCACTTGAGATACTTGCATCTCTTGTTAGAGTGCCTGGGTTCAAGTCCCAGCTCCACTTCCAATTCTAGCTTGATGATAATGTACATATCGTGAGGCAGCAGGTGATGGCTTAAGTACCTGGGTTTCTCTCACCCATGCAGAAAACCCAGGCTGAATTTTCAGCTCTGGCTTCAGCTTGGCCCAACTCCAGTTGTTGTGGGTATTTCAGAAGTCAATCAGTTATAGGGAAATCTCTGTCAGTCTCTCTCTCTCTCTCTCTCTCTCTCATTCTCTCTCTCTTTCAAATAAAGTAAAATAAAATAAACAACAAAAAGTAAAGGGAAGGTTCATAGGAACTCAGATTTTCACAAAAATGGTTTACCAATGAGAGTGTGAAAATAATTTCAGGAAAATCTCCTGGGTCTAGATCTTTTTTAGGCATAATATATCATAAAATGAAGATTCTTTGTGATCATTAGACTACTTACTAAACTAATAAAATCCTGACATTTGAAACGTAGAAAACAATTCTATTTTGTGTGCAGTGAGATAAAAATGACTTTACAATTGATTTAACTTAATAGGAATTTGGTTCAAGTCAGGATATAGCTGCATTCCATTCTGTGGTAGAAATAAAATATGGCTCTAATATCCCATCTCTCCTCGGATCCAAGTTGTATTAGAATTTGTGATTTGCTTTGTTTTTGAAATGCTTTGTTGACCCAGTTTGTAGGCCCTTGCTGAAGTCCATACTTCAGTCAGCTTCCTTTTCCAGCTCTCACACTCTTAGGCCACTAGGAACCAGCTATAGTCAACCCCTCAGCCAAGTGCCAGACAGCTAGAGAGCATTCCCTATGCCATGTAGCCCTAGAAATAGTAAATCCACAGGAATCCCATGCAACCTCGCTAATCTTGACCATTCCTGCTGGCTCTCTGAAGCGGCCCTTCATTGCCCCTGCTTGCTGTCACTCTGTCCTGGGTGCAGCTCCCTACATGGCCCTGCCTGGCAGCCTTCTGTCATTTGGGTCTGTCAGTAACAAAGAAGTGTACCTGTCATCTGCCCAAGGGTCATTGTTCTGTTCTGCT